>NW_011507166.1:0-1458 GCF_000495115.2 Populus euphratica | reverse complement strand
CCAATACCTGGATACTGTCACCCTCTGCAAAATTAATTTTCCCCTTTTTATTTATTGCAAAAATAAAAATCTTTCGATTATTTTCATTTTTCTTGAACTTAATTAATTAAAAAAATACTGATAGGGCACTTTGTTTTCACATAAGTCCAATATGCACATGATGCAAGTTACAGTTCATCTTTGGTAGAATAAAGTAATAACAACGGTAATTTCTTTATGGCCTTAGTTATATGTATGTGTGTGTTTCTGGAACTTCTCTTGACAAATTAAGTCCACAATGTTAACTAATTTCAAAGGGAGGAAAATAAAAAGAATTAGATGATATGGCCAAAGGAAGCTAAATGATTTATGTATGTGTGAGTAGTGTTGATGGCAAAGAATATTGGTAAGAAAGCTTACCAATTCTGGCTGCTTTCCAAAAGAAACCACGAAATCTGTCAAAAGGCATATGACAACACTTAGTTCCATAATCATCAATACATATCAGTCACACACCAACAATAGTCCTGTTTATATTAATATCTCTTGTTAATAGTAACTCACAAGTCATGCCAAAGGAAATAGCACAAATGATGACCTGGAAGGATTATAGATAACTGGTTTCACAAAGTTATACATTTAGCTAAACAATGAGATAAAGAAGATTTTCCAAGGGGTGCTAATATGCCTAAATTCTGGTGTTTGGGGGGGGGGTGACAAGGTTTGAATTTTTCAAAGCCAAGCATGGATGACTATGACTTAACTTTAAACAAGAGTAATCATTCATTCCCATGACACATGCCTGATTATGCAGTTCCAAATGCTTCGATCACTATGTTGTTGATAATGACAGAAAATTGGAAGCCAATCACATAAAATATGTTCTTTGGCTGTTGCGATCCTCTAATCTCATCACAGATTTGATAATAACCAGACCATCTTTAGTGGTGGTATATGATTGCTGATGTTGTCATAAGTCTTATTTATTTTGTTCTTTACTGTGGTCATTGGTAGACTTTTAATCAGGGGGGACAAGGCGTTACATATATCAAGTGTTCCTGTTTTCATACAACGCCATACATGAATGAACTTGAACAGCACAGATTAATGCAGTGTTTTTAAAAAGAAATGTCTTTTCCTACTTCACCTCTTGTTTTGATTCACAGCAAGGATGTGAGAGCCGCCTCTGACCATTCACAACATGTGAACAAACCCATTTATTTTGTCATGTTCTATGGACAGGTGGAAAGGAAGTAACTAATGGGGCTTCCATTCACTGAAACTTACCCTACTGAAGAGAAAATTTACAGTGTTCACACAAGAGCTGATAATCAACAGGTTGAACAATGCTACTAAACATGTTTCACTGAGGAACATAGCACAACTTAAAAAATAACACTGGGAAAGCCTTACATTTTCAAAGTGATGCCACAGATATAAATTCTTTGTGGATCTTAGAACCTAGAAGTCCCTTAGGCA
>NW_011500603.1:72551-119012 GCF_000495115.2 Populus euphratica | reverse complement strand
ATTTTGTTTATTAGCTTGAATTTATTTGTGTCAACTTTTAACATGAATTTAAGTTACTATTTAAAGTATTATAAGTCAATATAGATTAAAAACATTGTTTAAAGAATAAAAGACTAATGCAAAATTATTTTTTATTTAGTTTTACATACAATGCACTAATATAAGTTAGGCTATTTTTCACGATACAAATTAAATTTTTATTTCTCCATTATAAAAAAAGATTTGAGTTGTTAGCTTAGTACAATTAGTAGTTTAAGCTAAACAAATAGTTTTGTTCAAAACTTGTTCAAGTAAACCTAGAGCTTGTATGATAAGACCAAACTAATCATTAAATTTCAATTGCAAAAAGATCTTTGTATGAATGTTGTTATTTGTAAATATAATATGAAAGATAAGAAGGCATTTTAGAACTTTCACATGTTTATAAACTTCTTTATCTCTTTATTGAATAAAACCTAGAAAATCATCAAGTCCCTACATATAAATATGAAATAGAGAAATGGTAACCAACAATGTTTTTGTATTTTAGAGAGTTGAATCTCAACAAAACCTTCTAACATTTTTATTTTTTATCAAAGTGTTGTTGCAATATGTTATGCGAGCCAATATCTAGAATGGTAGCGTTGAATTGTAACAAATAATAATTTAGCATTTTTGTTACTAGAGTTAATGAAGGGAGAATTCAAGATTTTAGGATCATTTCTTTATTGAGTTTATGGTTTTTGTTTAAAGAGATTGAGGTTTATATATATATATATATATATATATAAAAAGAGCTTGTTGCTCGTAAATCAATTATGAATTAAATATTGCATGCTATGAAAACTTAAACATCATGCCTAAGGACTAGAGCATGAGTTATTTTAAATTATATTAACTAGATTTGACATGTTAGATATATTTTAAAACATTATTAATAGTTTTAGGTGAATAATTCTACTTATCACATCATATTTGATAGATTTAATTGATCAATTTCATTAAATATAATTAATGAAATATTCATTCATTTAAGAAATAAAAGAATATAGAAGACATTATTTATACTAAAAATAAACATTCATACATTAATTATATAAAAACAATACATTTATTATTGTACATGAAAAGATTAGATGAAATTAATCATGAATAATATAATCCACTATATTTATGATCAAACATAAATAAGAAAGACAAGACAATAATTAATGAGGAACCAATCAACCATGGACTATGATGAAGAGATCAATAAAAAAAGTTTATGTAGTCAACTAAAATTTCTAGGCATATAAAGATATAAATCATCTATTTATGTAATTAGTTAAGGTTACATGACAAGTTAAGATTTATGTATCTATTGTAAAAGGAGTAATGCTTTAGTTAGGGTATTGTTTGTATTAGAATTCATTATTTAATCTCTTTATCTTAAATTATTAGAATTTATTATTTAATATTTTTATCTTACATTAACAATTTATATGGAATTTGATTTAAGATATTACCTCGGAATTTAATATCCTGTACAAATATAGATAGAGCCATTCAACTAGCTCCATGTATGTAATTTTGTTCATTGAATTTACTTTTATTGTTTTCTTGTATCTTTATTTTTTTACAATTTCAATTAGGTTTGAATTTCATACTTTTTAAGAATTTTTTTTCTTGAATTTATACATCGAAACGATTTAAAAACAATTTTTTTATATTAAATTCACATATAAATTTATATGTCAATAAATAAGTGATAAAAAAACATGGCATATGTTGTATGGAAATTTTATATTAAATCTTTGTTTATATGGCATTTCTCATAAATATATTACATTCATGATTATTATTAAAAATTAAAAATTATGATTGTAACAAATTAGCATCTTTTTAATTTTATTTTTTTCCTTTTAAAATAGGCTAGTGGATAAACATGTGGTTAGAAATGATTACATTTGAAATGGAATGGAACACTATACACTTATTTTATTTTAATTTAATTAATATAGATGTTTGATCTAGTATATGCATATTTTAATTAATTTTATAAATTTTAAAATTAATAATTATATAAATTTTTAATAATTTTAGGGGCTATTTGGAAACGCGATTAAATCTGCATTTCCAAAAAAATTAATTTTTTTGTATTTTTTAATTTTATTAAAATTTAATATAATGTGTACATTTTATATTGTTTTGATGTGCTAATATTAAAAATAATTTTTAAAAAATAAAAAATATTATTAACATATATTTTAACACAAAAAATTATTTAAAAAATAACTACAACCATACTACTAAATACACTTTTAAAACTCAAATTTATAACCACTATAAACAAACTCAAAACACCTAATGAATTGAGTTATCACTCTGGATTTACATTTGCTATTTCTTGTGGAGGCAAGTAGAGGCTGATCAATTTTTAGTACAATGCAATGATGATCAAATTTAATACTGCAATGCCAGTTGGACTGACATGTGTCCACTACTGTTTCTAGGATGTCATTTAAAAATTTAGCATGATTTAATTAAATTGTTTCGAACAGTGTTTTAAGAAATTTATTTATTTATTTTTTAAAATTTAATATTTTTAAAATTTTAAATTGTTTTAACGTTAAAAATAATTTTTTAAAAAATAAAAAAAATATTATTTTAATACCTTTCTTAAAAATACATCTCCTATTGAAGACTGTCTTCCATTACTACTGTTTAAGCTTTCGTTTTAATCTGCAAGGCGAGAAGTTCCGCACTGTTTTAGCTTGCCTGCCAGCATTGAAAACTCGATTTTTATCGTTCACCCGTCCAAGATGCTCAAATTCTCTCATGCCTGGCCTACTGTCCCAAGCACTTTCTCGATCTCCTAAAACATAATATATAATATAGATAGGGATTATCTAGCTACCATGTTCACAAATGTGCGTATGAAATTAACAGTAGACAGAAGATGTCAGTTCAAGCAAACTACATAGTTCAATGATGCAACTACAGTTCAGTAAACATTTCTTGTTAAGAAATTGGACGCAGAGTGTAAGCTAATACTGTTTTACACCAACCAATGAGAATTTATTTTCAAGAAGATTAAAACAAATAAATCATTCCATTAAAGTCATAATCATAAAAAAAAAAATCTGGAGGGGGCTGCTATAATGTCGGCATCAACATATGCGGATATTCCTATTTGAAACATTGGATTTGAATTTAGGGTTCTGCTTTTACTGTTTTATTTAAATCCAGTCGTCTAGGCAACATTCTACTTCCCCCGCCCAAGTTTAGTGTGTTCTTTTAGCTTTGGCACGCTGCATGGTCAATTGGGGGCAAGATTTTTATCACTTACAAACATGAGACCTTGTTATCTCCTTTGGAAATTGAAGGCTTTTATTGCAAGAGCGAAAATCACTCCAAAAAGCACGCAGAATCCAACTACCATAAGACCAGCGACACCTAAGAAATCGTGCCTGTATCCAAACACTTCCTGAAGAACTTCCTTCACAGGCAACGAGCGATCCCCTTCGGAGATCTTCATTAGTTTAGTATCATCGCCATACTGGGAAGTCAAGAGACCGTAAAGAGTCCAGGCTATTGGGTTTGCCCAGTAGTACCAGCTCCACCATATGGGAATTCTCTGTTCACAGCAAATAAATCAACAGATTTAGAAAAGCAGAACTTGTAATGGATATAGCAAACAGTTCAGGGTCTTTTTTTTTCAATCATGATATTCAGGTTTAATCAATGCTGGAAAACCACTTCTATTAGCTGTTAGCATACATTCGCAATATGAACCATCAATCAAACAACTCAAAGATGCTCATTGGAAGGGCAGGCTCGGATATTCAGCAGTCATCCTACGGATATATGACATTTCCATCAATGAGAAGTGAGTGGTTAGTGGTTATAACAATTTAGAGGCGCTGGTACATGGTACATTCTGCACTATTAGGTGACATCTCCAGCAATGGACAAAAAAATGCTATGACTGAAATCAAAAACATAATTGCAAGATGCAAGTTCTTTCCCAGTTTTGCCTGTCTCTCCAAATACAAGGAGCACGTAGGGAATCAAGCTAGACTCGCAATTCAAAAAGCTTTGAATAACAATTAGTTCTTTACCTTGTGAGGAATCATAAAGCCACTGAAAAGGTTCCAAAGCATATAAAATGGAGCAGCAATGATGGAAGCCACGTTGTGATTTGGTGTGAGTGCTGTCGTCATCATTCCATAAAAGGTGAAGTATAGCATGGTAAAATACATGAAGAAAGAGTACCAAATAAACTTCAAAGCAGTCCATTCAAATGATGCCATGGAGTAGAATATTGTGCAGTATATAAGCGTTTGTCCAAACACGTAAGGGAATTCAATAACAACCTGTACACGGGGAAGAAATTCAATGGTCGTTTTTGAACAATCAAGAGGTACTTTTACTTGGAAAGGTGGCAACAAGGTGAGTAACAAAACCTGCGCAAAGGCAAACGGTAGAGCTGAGTACATCCCTGCAGCTCTCTCTCGATATGAAACAAATCTTTCGACAGAAACAACAGGTTGAACAGCAGATGCATTGGTTATTCCAATAAATAGGACGGCCGCATACATGGATCCCATTGCATTGAATAATTCTTGCACATTCTCCCTGGAAGAAAAGTATTAAAATGTTAAAATATGATATATAACGTATTTAAATTCTAGACCAAGGGAATGTGAAATTTGATAATGAGAGAAGAAACTAATAGAAAAAGAAAAACAACCGTTCAAAATTCTTTATCAATGAAAAGGGGAAAAGATCCCTCCTCTTCCTCACAATTAATAGAGGTTCTTTTTATCATGATCATAAGTCACCAATTTCGCTTTGCAAGACTTGTCTTATATTTCTGTTGCTTATGATTACAGCACCTTTAGACCCACATCCATATCATATAGATTTGTGCGCATATCTCTGTGCATATCAACCTTCTAACAGTGCTAAATAAAATTGCTCTGATTTCTAAACGCTTCTAGGGGACTGTAGCCATTAAAAGTTCATGTGATTGAAACTAGCTACAGCAATCAAGTGGAAACAAAGGTGCAGAATAAAGGGGGAGGAACAATAAGAAAATTCAACTTTCTTCCAAGCTTCAGGAAGTTTATGCTAATTGTGGTACAATTCCCAATGTGGACCCAGTAAAAGAGTATCTACTTGATTGCTTTTACATCATCATCCTCTTTAGCAAATATATCATTAGAAAATGTTTAAGCACACAAAGTATAGTAGTAAATTATGCAGCTGCAATACCAAAAGTAACCAAGCATGATTGCACCCCAACGTCATTCAATGTGCAAGAATTCATAAAATTATGAGAGATTGATTTAACAAAGTTTAAGCAGAAAACCTTTTGGAACCAAATCTCCAACATATTGTCCCAAGCATTAATGAGATGATCACAGTATAGAAGAAGCGGACTGCAGTGTATTGTGGGTTTCGCCAGTAAGATAGATTTTGCTTCCAAAGGCAGGCTAATAACTGGTCAAAAAATGACTGACAGTACTTGGTTGGAAAGTTCAAGTCTTTCGCACTACTGTTTGGCTTGCTTAAATTTTCAACCAACTCCCTATTACGTCTGAAACAAAAGAAGACATCAAAATTTCATGAGCTAGAAAGGAGGGGAGAAAGAATAGGGGTAGTCCTCCATCAAGTTGAATAAAAACTAAAAGTCCTGGGAACTGGACGTACTGATGTAGATTTGATCTTCGGTAAATTTCAGCAAAGTCCACACCTAGACGGGTTTCTTCCGCTGAAGAAGTAACCTCAAGCATCCAGGCAGCAGGGTTATATCCATGTCTAATCTTTGGCACTCCTTCAACTGCCTACAAAACAATTGTGTGTAGCATATGGATGAATACAGCCAAGTTCAAATTTGATATTTAGCACAAACAAGCCACATATCATATATGTTAAGAGGAATAAAAGTGTGTAATCTGACCTCAAAATACTTGATGAGCTCACAAGACCTCGGGCCAAGAGGACCGGCATATATTAGCTCTCCTCCACGCTTCATAAACAAAAGCTTTAAAGAAAGACATGGATGATCAGCATATTGACAAATATATGACGAACAATATAACCTTTAATGCCTCTAGTCTTTTCACCAATCTAATTGAAGCATGGACCGATATTTAAGAAGAGAAGCATTTACCAGCTCTATTCAAGCTATTGGTATGTCATGTGGCACCGGATCAATGCAGTTTATAAATTGTCCAATTAAAAAGAATATGAATACCTCATCAAAGGATTCAAAAATGTCTATGCTTGGCTGATGGATTGTGCAAACAATTGTCCGTCCAGTGTTTACTATATTCCTCACAGTTCTCATCACAATGGCTGCAGCTCTTGCATCCAACCCTGAGGTGGGCTCATCCATGAACACTATGGATGGGTTAGCAACCAATTCAACAGCAATTGTTAACCTTTTTCGTTGTTCTGTGGATAAACCATCGACTCCAGGTAGACCAACCAGTGCTCCACTTAATGGAGTAAGCTCAACAAGTTCCATAACCTCCTCAACAAATGCCTGAAAAGTTCAACCCTCACAATGTTATGTTTTATCAAACACATCAAATAGCACAAAAATGTTTATAATTACCTGCTGTGTATCCATGTTAACTACTGTTGGTAACCGAAGCCAAGCCGAGAAAAGAAGTGATTCTAGAACAGTTAAACATGGAGAATGAATATCATTTTGCTCACAGTAACCAGAAATTCTTGCAAATGTCTCCTGCTTTTTGGGATAACCAGATATATGTATGTTCCCTTCTATGATCCCTCCAGTTTTCCTACCAGCTAAAACATCCATGAGGGTGGTTTTTCCAGCACCACTGACTCCAACCAGTGCTGTAAGCACACCAGGCCTAAATGCTCCAGTAACATTAACCAACAACTGCAATCTGTCATCTACTATCCCTTGTTGCTTCAGCTCCTGGAAAGATATCAGGATGAGATATTTTCCTTTCCAAAATATTCCAGAAAACTTATTACATACATGGGAGGAGGAATTTACACACCACAGGGACGTCCACAAAGTAATTGATATTGCTGAAAGACATGGAAAGAGGCTGAAATGGTAGAACCATGCCTCTCGGCTTGAAATATTTTCCTGCCAGAAGTTACAATTAATAAACACTTAAAACATTCAGTTGTGGTTGATATTTACTAGAAATTTAGAAGAAAACAAATCCAGAATAAAGTTATTGACCATTCAGTGAGCCAGAATGCTGCAAGTACTCCCTCAGTTCAATAACAACATTTTCTCCTTTCCTTCTCTTGTCTCTCTCTTGCAGCTCCTCCTTGGAAACCACAGCTTGATGCTTCCCCAAAGCTGTTAAACAATAACAAAGACCTTGGTGTGATTACCTCTCTACTTGTTTGTTTGGACAACCAATGCAAAGGAAGCACAGGATTAGAAAACTGTTCCCAAAATAGTGATGGCTTACGATTAAGGTATGCTAGGAAGAACGTGAACAGAAGATTGAATAGAACTGTATATCCAAGCAGAGCAGCAATTCCAATCCAATACCAGTAGCTTTCTGGAAATAAACTGCGTGCTCTCAGTATTGCCTCACCTAATGAAAAGTCTGTGTTGTTCCCAGCTCTCTACATCAGCAAACAAGAAAGAATAATGAGTTTATATTTTCAAAGCATGAATGCTCACTTAATTAATAGAAATTAATTAGATGAACAAGGTGCTAAACCCAAGCCGCTTGCATTTTGGATTTAGGAGCTCCATGGATTTAGGAGCTCCACATGTTAGGAGGGGGTAACCTCAAGTTTGTCATAAAAAAAAAAAAAAAAGAGGTTTTCCTTTCAACCAATAGAACACGTATCTCGAGCAAAGCCAAAAGAAATTGACAGGAAAGAATTCATATATATTCACATAGTTTATGCTCTGACTGCAGTTAATGGCTCGTCATGGTTCATTTTTTTATTTGTCTATACATAATTATCATGCTGAACTAAATAAGATTGCATTTAACTTGACTTGAACATTACAGTGGGTCGTAACTAAAAAAAAACACTGAAAAGATATGTTTGTCAAATAGAGAAAGATATGAATGAGGGGAGGGATTGGGTATTCGCTTTGGCAAGAAGGATGGAGAAGCAAGAAAGGACCAGAAGGATCCATGTCACTTCCAGTCCTTCCTCACTACTAATTTTCAATCCTCCAAATTATTTCCATTTTTCTTCTCCTTTGTAATTGGATAGGTTGACTCTCATCCTTCCCGTCGCTCACAAAAAAACTAGATGGATGAGTGACCATCCATCCTTTCTCCTCTCCCTCCTTCCATTTTACCCCATTCATCCATCACCCTATCCATTTTTCCTCCTAAAAATCATTCCCTCAAGTCAGAATTGTTAACTTAAAGCACAATACTTCCAATCAAACCATATGCTTTGTAATACTAGTAACAAAAATATACTTCCATGTTTCCTAGAGTCAATGAACCTTAAGTCCAAATCAACAATCAATAATTAAACTTTTTGAACATTCATTTATAAGCAGCTTAACAATTGAAGGAAAATAGTTTTTGAAAAAAACAACTTAGTGAGCAATTTTACTGAGTAAAAGCCAATGTAACTAGTTGATTTCTAAGGAAGATGGAAACAGATGATCATAAAATAACAACCTTATCCCAAGAATGCCCAAGGAATTCATTCACTGATGCTGCATTTTGAGCATACATCAAAGGAGAAACCCAGAAACCCCATATCCACCAGCTTGGGATATAATCTGTCACAGCAAACAAAAAGAGTAAATAAAATGGAATGAAAATAACCATAAATCCAGCAAAACATTGATTACCTCTCGAAATGATGTATCCTCCAAGAGCCATTACAACCAACATAGCAAAAGATCCAAAGGTGTTGGCAACTATCATATGACGGCCCAAGGATCCAATTACACGAAAGAGAGCTATAGACATTTGGTGCAGAAAGAAATACAACAAAAACTGCCGAGAAAATCTGCAGATTGCAGCACTAAAATTACAAAATACTGCCAAAAACTATAGCAGATTAACAAATTAAAATAAGAAAATACATTCCAAGCAACCATCAAAACTGGAAGAAAAATCCATGAGATTTTAATATACCTGATAATATTAGGATCATACCCAATCACATAGTATGTGACTGCCACCCAGAGACCAGATTCCATGAGTGAAGTTGGAATACTTAAGACCCAAGAAGGAAGTGTGTATGCCCAGCTGGGGTAGAAGCGCAAATCCCTATGCTTGTAGAGCACTGGAAGCTTGGCTACCAGCATTGAAACCTCCGTGAAGCCATTAAAAAGAATAATGACCATGGAGAAGTATATCGCCCCAACAAATAAACCTCCATCATAAATCGTGTCACGATGCATGGTTGTGCGGAAAAACACGCTCATTGTGATCAATGCAACAAGAAGAAGCTGCAAAATAATTCATAGAAATTGTATAAACTAGTGGTAAATAGGTAAAATCATAACCACATCCATCTTCCTGATCATTAAAACAGAAAAGCTAAATTAGGAGAGAATGGAAGAAGAATACAATAAAAAGTCTAAAAAATAAAAGGGAGTGATTTTTAACCAGCTCTCGTCGTCAAGTTAACATTAATTATTTTTTCTATCGAGCCCAAAGAAATCATTTCGCTTATCACCAAAAACGAATTTTGAGATTTCAGCCAAAAAGACAGTAACATTACCTGAATAAATTTGAATACATAGATAAATGAATTCCGTTTCATTAGAAGCTTCTGCCAGTTAAAGCAGATCCTGAAAAGCTCACTCTGTTTTACACCGAACTGAGAAGTTGACAAAGCTGCTGGATGATTGTAACGTTTGTCAAAAGGAACTGCCAGTTCCTCAGACAAACTTCGACCAACAAGAAATGAGTGAAAAGCTTCAACAAACTTCCTCGGAGGTATGTACCGATAAGGGCGATTAGGAACAGACCAGTACTGCTCTTGGTCCTTCTTTGAAATAACCTGTATAATGAATTACAATAAGATAAATATAACAATAATGGAGAATAAACTCACATCCAAGCTCTTTACTACTTACTTCTTGCAAGAAGTCTGCCACGTTCTTTCTCTCAGGGCACCTAAATCCCATAGATGAAAAGAAATCTAGAGCTGCATCACGGGGTCCCTGGTAAACAATCTGGCCCTCACATAAGAGCATAACATCATCAAATAGTTCGTATGTCTCGGGAGCAGGTTGCAGCAAAGAAATGACAGTGGTACCATCAAGTGCACGGGTTGAATGCCTTAAATATTTGATGATTTGATATGTAGTAGAACTATCGAGCCCGTTGGATATTTCATCCATGAACAGCACTCTAGCCGGACCAACTAGTAATTCACCTGAAAATCAAACACAGATGCATGTATAGCATTCTGGCACACACGAAACAACAACCCAAAGACAAAAAAAAAGATAAACATAGGTCAGTCAATAGATGGACCTGTTGTAAGTCGCTTCTTCTGTCCCCCCGAGATCCCTTTAAGCATTTCATCACCAACCAATGTGTCAGCACATATGTCCAAACCTAAAATCTTTGTCAGATATATTTTAGTACTTCAGAAAAGTTTTTAGGGATGATTCTAAGCAACTACTTGCAAGATAAATTTGCTCCATACATGCTAAACAATGTCCCATGCTTCATTTAAGAGGCATTTTTCCTTTTTAACCACCTCCTAATTGCTAATAACTTTTACCCAAACTAGTATCTGTATGGATGTTTAATCCTGAGCAAATAAAATTACATGTCAAAAGTTCCAGTATACAACATTTCATTTGGAAAATAGCAGAATTATTGATTCCAATTGCTTATTCCCAACGCAAACTAAACTTCAATGGAAAAACAAGGATGCTATGCTCAGAACTTTTTAGAACAACGGGCTAACATTTCTTTTCTGTTTTCTTGATTATGTGGGCTGAGTGGCATAAATAAGACCTGAAGCATCGCATACTCCAATTGGTATGAACAGGCCACTGACAGAAGAATGCAGGATAACTTTGACACAAATTAAATTCAGAAAATAATATAGTTGTTGGAGCTTCAAAAGAATTAGAAAAACAACGATAACCAGCAGCAGTCCAAAAGAAGACTTGTACAGACTTGTTGGTAGATGTTCTCTTTTTAAATAAACTCAGTTTATCAATAAGTTCAATCCATGTTCGAAAGAACAGTTTTACATTACTTTTCAATACTATTATTTCTATGCTACTTTGAGAGAGTAAATTTCTGCACAAAGCTTGCACAAGAAACAGTTTTAGCAGTCTATATTATTACCCTTTCAAACATCTAAGATAGTCAACCTCATTGACTACATTTCCATGCTAGAGAGTAAATTTTCTTTGAAGTTCTATGGTTCTCAAGAATATTATTAAACTTTAAAAATACATACAAATAACAAGAAGGCTTTCTCTTCCAAAACTAGGATGGACTGAGTTTTTCAATATAAAAGATTTGTATGCCCATAAAGAGCAAGGACTTTATAAATAATTTAACTGCATCAGGATTAATGTATACATGAACATTAACCAGGATCTAGAGAGTACCTTCATTATGTACTCCACAACTAGGTTAGTTTGCTGTCCCCCCAAAGCAAATGACTGGAGAGAGGAAAATATAGTGAAGATCCAACCCAATCAGCAACAAATTATTAGGCAAGAAAAACTGGCTGGAACAAGTTTACAAATTATAAGTACCTTCATAAATATATCAAGATCTTCATCAGGTTTTATCCCTGCGAACTTCTCTCTTCTTGCAAGCTCCAAAAGCATATCTGATACAAAAGTCTGTGTCAGCATCTAGGCAACTGGGCACTGAGATCTTAGTTCAGATATTCATAAGTAGGTGCAGGTGTGAATTTTTGGGATAGTTCTTAGGTGACAATAGCTAAGGGGATTCGGGAGAAAAAAAGGGGACACAGAAGGAAACAAATAAAGCAGCACAGCCATCGATATGTTTTTTTAAATCTTACCATATTTGGAACCAACACCTTGGCAGCATCCTGCAAACTCTAGAGTTTCTTTTACAGTCATCTCAGCCACATGCCAATCATGTTGACTGACATATGCCGAAGTCCTCGGAGCAACAAACTCATTTAGGCTGTGTCCATTATAAGTAATTTTCCCAGACATCTTCAATTGCAATGCAGAGCGAATAAGCAACAAGACAAGAAGATATTCAGCGAGAAAATCACATTAATGGAACCACAGATATTACTTTCAATCATATGTAACTGGAAAACACATCATCACATGATTCCATGGCTGAAAGAGAACGTGATTCTCCATGCAATAGATGTATAATATAATCCCTCAAAATTTGGTCCATCTTCATCATGCAGCATAGCTCCATTGATGAAATGATACCTTGACAATACGAGTCCAAAGTTGCTCGACGTGCTTACACTAGCACTTCTATTTTAGGGATAATATATACCAACTATATACTTTTTTTTCAACATTTGACTACACTTAACTTTTTTTAATAAAACGAATACCACTAATTTTTTTTATTTTGTTCCAATTAAGTACTTTTTTAAAAAGTACTTGATTTTAATAAAAAAAAATGTGCATCAAAATCCAAAAAATAATTATATATTTTATTGACATAAAATGAAAGTTGAAGTACTGATAACTATATTTAAAAGTAAATAACACAGTCATCAAATACTAAAAATATTTTATTGAAGATATTGAGATTTTAAAAAATAAATAGGTGCATTGAACGGGAAAAAAATCCATATGCTCCATTGAAAAAAAGGTATAAATTAAGCTAGTATGTAATTATTTCATTTATTATTACAAGAAACCTATCATGTCAACCCGCCAGAGGTTCGGGCATGGGAGAGTTGCACCAGAAGTCATCCTATTTAAATTACTTGTAAGATAAACAAAATCCTAGTACCTGTAAATCATTTCCAAGACGTCCAGCAAGAGCTAAGAGTAGTGTTGTCTTTCCAGAGCTTGGAGGCCCCAATAGGAGGGTCAATCTACAAAATAACACTTACACCTAAGACCAGAGAGAAAGAATGCGACTCAAAAATAACCAACCGATCCCACTAATGTAAACTCAAAACTTGAATACCTAGAAGGCCTTATAATCCCACTAACATCATCCAAAATGGTTAGCTTGCTTCTGTTTCCTCTATATATCCGCAATTGCCTTAAAAGCGCCTTTTGATCAAAACGTAGATACAAATAGATTATATGAAATTCAAAATTAGTGAACAAGAAAAGATATAGCCAAAGAACCAGATCTCTGGTCTTAATTAAGGAAAAGGTATGCGAACAAGCTTCTTAACTAAGATTATTATACCTCGGTCATGTTGAAAACAAAGTTGGGGATGGTTGGGAGTGCCCTACTTCCCACATGGACAAAAGATTCGACAGTCACATTCTGAACACGAACCTCAATCTTTGGAAATTCCAAACGTACTCTGTGAAAATCATAACAAATCGAAGATAGCAAGTGTCCACCCAAAAAATTAAGATAATTTATGCTGGAATTAAAACAATCAGTTATTATCAGTTTAGTTCAGAAGAATCAAACCCAATAAGCAATTAATATTGGCATACATGTTTTTGTTTTTGTTTTGTTTTTTTGTTTTATTGTTTTTTAGAGTTTTAGAGAAGTGAAAGCAATGGTTAAATCCTCAAAAAACACACACAATATATATATATATATATATATATATATATGATCCTGAAAATGTATTTATCTTAATCTAAGTTGCAAATTAACCTTTCTTGCCTTCTCCCCACAATTTACCATTATAAAATAAGCATCCCCGACCATAGATCTCTAATTAACAAATGTGAAAACTGAAAAGTAATAAATATTCTAGATATATATATATTCCCTTATAAAAAAAAAATCCATGCAGTGGAGCATAATTAAAATCTGACTCGTATGAATTAGGTTAGTGGACACGCTAAGCTTAATTAGGGTCATGTAAGTTTGTTTCAACTACCAAAAGACCATATCCAAAACTGATCAACTAATTACCAAAACCTACAACTCATCAAAAACAAATAAAAAAGAAAACCTCCTCAATTCTTTTCACTGATGTTTTCTGAAAACCGTTACAAGAGAAGAAGATTTTACGTACGCGTCAAGTCGCTTTCGCATCCTCTCAAAGAATCGCTCAGGGTCTTCATCGACAGAGCTAACCAAGCGCTCAAGCACGAGCTTCTGCTCTTGTGCCCCGAGTTCACTTAGATCCATCTCTTTATGACCACCAACAACATTCTTGAAAATGCCTCTCCGTACTCGAGCATAAGTAGGCAGGCGCTCAAGCGCCGCCCATCGAAGCGCCTCCTCGTCCTCTCCCCCCTCCCTAAACGACGCTGTTCTCGTAAACGCATTTTCAGCCGAATTCCACATTTCACTTAGAATAACAAAAAATCAGAGCGCTTCTAGATCTAAAACAAACCAATCCAAACAAACAAACAGAACCCTACATTTCTCATTTAGAAAGAGGAGGAGAGAGAGACAAAGTGAGCTGTGCTTATTGTGTCAGAATGTGTGTGTCAATGTGAACTACTTGTAGTGCACAAGATTGGTAGTTGAGCTTCGCATTAATGGCTTGCTCTCTCTCCCTTGCTCATCTGCAGTGAGAGTCGCTTATTAGTCTTGTGTGCACTTTAAAGTGGTTCAGAGATGGCTCATAAATAGCCGCGGGAAAGACAAACTTGGCGGAGTTATTTCTAACCTATACTCGCTCGTTCATACAATTATTTACCCATTCCCCTTCACCACCCTGCACGTGTATCTGGAATATTTATTTTTAGATAAATTAGTTTTCTTATCACATGCTTACTGTTTATATTATTCAACTATATATTACATATATTTCTATTAAAATTTAATAAGTTTATTTAATTTTAATAAAAATAAAAAACAACACGTTTATTTTATTAAATTAGATTTTGATACACGAAATATAAATATTTCTTGTACAAAATTGGATAGTAATTATTAATTAAAATATCTTATTTTTTATATTTTTAATTTATATATAGAATAATTATGATTTTATAAGAATTAAAAATTATGAACGTATATACATAGAGATAGCACTACAATTTAAAAAAGAAAATGTAAACAAAGCTCTTAATTTTCGTATAAGCATATGTAGAAATTGAAACAACATTTCTTCATATTCTTATATATATATATATATATATAGGTTCATATTTTTCTTTAAAAAAGAGGAATGGGAGCTTCCTTTTTTATGCGGATAGATTTTTTTAATTAAAGAAAATAAAATGAGTTCCTTGGAGTTTTTGTTTTAATATAAAACTAGTTTGATTATAGAGTAAAAATAAATATAATAATAAATAATAGAATTTTTATTATTATTATTATTAGCATTTGGTAATTAAATAACTATAATTAATTAAAAAATCTTGAAAAAATTGAGAGAAAAATAAATTTCCTAAATCGTTATTAAATTTAAGAGGCTAACATTTATATTTTAACATCATAAAATTGCAATGTATTTTTATACGACAATTTCTATTATTATTACAATATATACGAACTCTTTTACTTAAAGAAGTCATCTTTTGTATAAAATCTATTCATATCCCACGAATACAATGAAATGTTTGGTGTCAACGAAAATTTTATATAGGTTCCTGCTGACTTAAACTATGATTCATAGATATATATATATATATATATATATATATATATATAATCCTTTCGCTCGGCGGAGTTAAAGTTTAGAGATAAAGTAGAAGTCTGACAATTCGAGTTTATGATTATTTAAAAAGCTTATTCTTGAAATACACATAGTTTGTGAATAGGCATATAATTAAGAATAGAAATGGGATTCTCCTATAGTCTGTGAATTAATATTCGGGTGTACTATAGAAATTCTACTATGCTGATATCTCTTTTTATTTAAGAGGTGTGTGAGAAAATCATGTTTTTATATACATGTGATTTACGGATTTTGCAGAGAACCTTTTTCCTTAACTAATAGATGATTTTGGTGATTACGATATTGGCTTCCGTAATTGTTTTCAAATTATAGAAAAATATAAAAGAAGTGACTTTGAGATTTTGTATTTTATATGTATACATTTGTTAATGATATTGCGTTATATACTTGTTAATGACATTCTATCTTCTATAACAATTATTATAGGAAAATCGATAAATACAAATGGAAATATCAAGAAAATTTTTATGTTGGTAACCTTCTAATGAATTTTATCGATGGTAATATTCTCTCGGTATATACCAAAAAAATTACAGTAAGAAACAAAACAATTAAAATAAAGCAAAAAAAACGATGATGTTATGATTTTACCAATGGAATTACCAATGACATTTATTCCGTTGGTAAAATCCATCGGTAAATTTATTGGTAAAATGTGAACATTGTTTATCATGTCAATTGCAAAGGAAATCACTAGCGAAAAATTATGTTAGTATTTTTCAAAAAGCTTTGGAACTGTTCACTTCCCAATTGCACTATTAGTTATTTTTTTTACAGATAAAATCACCAACGAATTGAAAAGTCATCGATGTTATTTGACAATTTTTTGAAAAAAAATCAATTAAATTAAATTTAAAATTAAATATTATAAACAGAATCATTAATGAATTGAAAAGTCGTCAGTGATATTTGGCAATTTCTAAAAAAAATTATTAAATTAAAAATTTAAATTAAATATTATAGACGGAATCACCAATGGAATGATTAAAGATATTAATATTTAATTATTCGTCGATAAAAAGCCTCGAATCTATAATTTCACATTAGACAGGTCTCCTTTCTTCTTCTTCTTCTTCTTCTTCTTTCCATATATAAAAAACATTAATATCCATTTCTTTCTCTTTTTTTCTCTCCTCAACTCCTTTTCTTCTCCTCCACGCTCAGATATGTATTATTCTCCTTTCTTTTTCTTAGTTTATTTTTAATTAATATTTATGATTTTTTTCTTTTTTTGTGTTTTTTTCACTATATTTGTTTTTTATTTTATTTTTAATTGTTTTTTCCTAATAATTGTATGAATATTGTTGTAGGATTTTTTTTCATATGATTTTCTTCTTCTTCTTTTCCAAGCATTTGAGTATTATAGAGTGTTGATTTATATTAATTTAAGTATTTTATAGTTTTTTAAAATGAATTTTTTAAAAAATATTTTTAAATAATTACTGACGGAATTACATATGGTATTTTCCGAGAGAAATACTGAAAAAATGAAGTAGATTTTTTTTTTGCACACCTTTTCCATCAATAAATTCATTGGTAATAATATTTTTTTTATTACTAATAGACTTACAAATGAAAAAAATTACTAATAAAAAAATTCACTGATAGAAAATTTTCATCGATGATTTTATTGGTAAATTAATTACCAATGAAATGATAATACAAATACCGAATGAAAATGTTGTTGGTAAATTTAAAGATTGTGGTAATGTGTCTATATTCCATTTATAAATATTTTGACAAACATAATTCTTGAATTTATTTCTTTATTTTGCATTGACTTTTATAGTGTTTTGTTTAACCACATTTGCAACCGATTGTTTTGACGTTGTACTTTTTTTACTTTATATATGTCATGTTTGACCATTTTCTTTTGTATAAAGGTTTTTGAAAATGCTTAGCTTTTGATTTTGATTTTCTTGTTTGTTTATATTTTCTTGAAAAGGGCAACTAGAATTTCGTAACCATATTGAGATCATAATAAACCTAGTTTTTTTTATTTTCATAATTTATTTTTTTCTTGAGTTTGAAATCTATGTATAAGGATGATACCTCATTCTTGATATTCTTGATATGCATCATGAGACTACCTTATGATAGGATTTCATAAAGTATTGATCCATTATGTAAATTCTTAATCCTTGATTTAACTTTTTCAGCAAATAACTTTGAGAGTCTAGAGAAAAATCTTTCCTTCTCAAATGGGAGTTGACAATCTTTTCTAAAAAAAACTTTTGAAGAAAAGCATCTTGATACCATATAAAATTTTGAAGTTTAGCACACATTAGATTTGAGAGTATTTTAGATGATTTTTTTTAAAACTGTTGAGGGTCTCCCGTGAAATGTTTAATGATAGTAAATATTAAAGTTAAGACATCATTTTTAATTTTAATAGATGTAGATTTTTAATTTTAATAGATGTAGAAATATTTTTTTTCTACCTTGGCATCATTTAATTTTAGTTCTTTATCAATTTTAGTGAGATAATGATCTCATTAACCTTTAAGCTGGCTAGTAAAACTAAAGACTAATACTTGAGCAAATTTCTTGTTTGATTAATTTTTAAATTTATGTCACAACAGCCATTATCATTTCTTGAAGTTTGTTAATCATATTGTATTCTCTATAACCATATATATATATATATATATCATTTAGAAATATTTTTATGGTCATAATAAGCTTAGGTTTCATAAGGTAAGTTTTCAATTTGAATATTAGTTTCATTTAGAAATATCTTTATGCTCATAATGAGCTTGGGTTTGATAAGGTAAGTTTTCAATTTGAATATTAGAAAGTGTTGGTATATTATAGTAGTGTATTATTTTGGGTTTTTGATATTGGCTTAGCTGGATTTTTACTTTTATTAATTAAAAAATATTGTTGAGATTGCTCAATAAGATTTTTAATTTTACTTTGAGCATTTTTATCTTGATTTATGACAAATATTTATTTTGATGGATTTTTTATATCTAATTGATGAAGTTTTTGAGTAATTATTTTGATGAGGTCACCTGATAATAATAGTTCTATTATTTAATCTTTTAGTATTTAAATAGGCATGAAGAGAAAATTTGAAATAATGAAAGTTTTTGAAATATTTGTTGATGGTTGGGCTCACTCATTCTGCTAGAATATTCTTATAGAATCAAAGAAAATTATATATCAAATAGAAACATTTGAACGGATGAATGAATTATTTAATAAATACTATTAAACAAACCTTATCAGTCAATCTTCAAGTAAAAATCCTTCATTTAACTCAACTTGATAAAATAGATATATTCAAGGAAAGACATGAAAAATTTATATAGATCTAATTTAAGTAGTAGTCAAACATCTTTCATCGTTTAGGCTTAAACACCTTAATACTCGTGTTTAAGAGATGCTAGAGTTCTAAGTTTTTGAAACTCAATTATAAAATAATTATACATGTATGTATGCATGCATGTAAAGCCAGTAAATTAACTTTAAAGAAATAGGTTTTTCTGAGTTTTCAGGGAAAACAATGATAGAAAGAAAACCCAATTAAGAGAATAATCAAGAGAAACGGAGGATTATACAAAAAAAAAAGGGAAAATATTTTTAATTATTTCACAAAAATAATTTAATTAATTTTATGGTACAAATAATTTTATTTGGGTGATTAACTTGACAAATTTTTTAAGGGTTTTTAAAGGAATTTTAAAGAAAAAGGATAACAAGAAGAGGATAAATTTAATTTGAGAAAAGGAGAAAGCATAGTAAATAGGTGTTTGAGAGTGTGGTAATAATTACTTTTCAAAATATTTTTCATTTGGAAATGTATTAAAATAATTGTTTTTATTTTTTAAAAATTATTTTTCTTGGAAATGTATTAAAATAATTTTTTTTATTTTATTTTTTAAAAATTATTTTTGATATTAGCACATCAAAAAAATTAAAAACATTAAAAAAATAATTTTAAGTAAAAATTTAAATTTAAATTTGACTAAAACACTATTTAGAAGAAAGTGATAAATGAATTTTAAAAGAGTATATGCATATGTCTTTGTCTCTCCCCATCTCTAGGTTCATTATATTTTTCATTTTTTCTTTTTGTTAATTTTGTATTTGAGTTTTTGGTTTGGATTTGCTTCTCCTGATTTAATAATTTCACAAATGTTAGTTTAATTCTATTTTTTTTACTTTTTTTCTTGTTTAAAACAATATTTTTAAAATTCTGATAGTCAAAATAAAATAACAAGGTACATTATTGATTTTTATGCTTTAAAATGATTATTCTTGATATTTAAGATTTCACAAGTGTTTAAACATGTGTATAATTAAAAAAAAAATGGGATTAGCTTGTAATTTATGAATTATAATTGGGTAATATTATTAAAATTTTACTATGTTGGTATCCTTATTACTAAAGAGGTAGGATAATATTACATACTAATATTGGAATAAATTATAATATTTGAATTACATTAAAATTTAATAGTACAATATTAAATGTTTTTAAAAAATCATGTTATATTTATATGGATTCCATATTTCATGGAGAAATGTTTCCTCCACTAATTGTTTAATTTAATTTGATTCTTTTTTATATCAAGGTTTTTAGATTTGTACGTGTTTTCTTTGAAACTTAAAAAATCCTTTAAAAAATAACATTACTATTAAATAAGTCGTATTTTCTTTACTGTGTAGGTGATACAATGTAGTTATTTGTATTTGATTAATTTTTTAATAATTTAACTATATTATTATAATTGTATTTGTATTCTATCATTATAATATGTATTTGAATAAAAATATTAACATATCTCTTATCCATAAAAAACTTTAACTTAATTTTTTTATATAATTTTATAGTGTTTTTCCCCCAACTTGGTATCAATATTCCAGTTTCTTTTTATTGATTGGAATTGAATGATGTAACTTTTATCCTAAACTAGAATAAAAAAAGTAGTAATTTTTTATAGAATCAAATATATAATAAATTTTATTTTTATGCATATCAAATTTAAAATTTTAATTATTATCTATTTTTTAAAAAGAAACACTATTAGATAATTTGATTTCATAATTTTAATATCAAAACAACATTAATTTGAAAACTAATAAGCAACAAAATAATACTTTTATAAATTTCTGAACAACTTGAAATACCTTAATATGAATCACTGTAGCTTAAGAGATGAATTTCTTGATTTCTATGCTTTTATATCTTATAAAACAATTCAGTATGCTTTTTAAATTAAAGCTTATGATATAAGCTCCCTGTTGGTTCAAGAAAAAGGAATTTATAATAAATTTATATCAAGAAATTGTAATTCAAAGTATTTAGTTGAAAAATACTCCTAATATTTTTCTCTTTTTTCAACTTGGTATCAATATTTTGATTTTTTCAGTTTTTCATATTTAAAAGTGATAAGATGGACCCATTTAATTATTTTAATAAATTTCAATATTTTATTTATTAAAAATTTAAAAATATTAACACATAAACAATCCAGATGTCATGACCATACATCACTTTGAATTTTATCTATTTTGAGTGTCTTACATGTCACAAAGAAGAAGTATAAAACATCATGCACTTAAAATTAAAATGGATGAGATATCCACTTTTTGTGTGTTAAAAAAATAATATTTTTATATCAATTATGAATTTTGTGGAGAAATTTTAGCTCAACTAATTGTTTAATTTAATGATTTTTGTGATAAATTTTTGGCTTTGTCAAACTATAAAAAAATCCCAAAAACAATAACATCAGTATTAAATAAGTTTTATTTCTTGTATTATACAGGTGATACAATTTTAATTATTTGAGTATTCATATATAATAATGTTTTTAATAATATAACTATATTATCATAATTTTATTTCTCTGCTATCATAGTCTTTATAATTATATGTATTTGAATAAAAATATTAGCAGATCTCTTACTCATAAAAATATTTAACCTGATTTTTTTTTATATAAATTTATATGGTTTTATTTTTTTCCAACTTGGTATGAATATTTAGGTTTCTTTTTATTGATTGGAATTCAATTGAATTTTTTTTATCCTTAATCTAAAATAAAAGGAGTAGTAATTGTTTTATAAAAAATATATAATATATTTTATTTTGTTTTAATGAAAATCAAATTTTAATTTTATATTATTCTCTGTTTTTTTAAACAAATACTATTATATCTTTTGATTTTGTAATTTTATTACAAAAAAAATACTTAATTGAGAAACAATAAGCAATCAAATAATACATAATTAAACCCATATAATATCATAAATTTTTTGAAAACTTGAGAAACTTTGATATAAGCTGATCTAACACAAGAAATGAATTTCTTGATTTCTATACTTTTATATCTTATTAAAAAATATTCAACATGCATTTTAAATTAAAAGCTTATGGTATAAGCTCTCTAAGAACAGGGAATTTATAATAATATTATGTTAAGAAATTGTGATTCAAAGTATGTAGTTGAAAAACTTTCATTATAAACCCTAAAAATTTGAAATTTCATGAAATCTTAAAATAAAATAAAAGTTAATGGAATATAACAAAATGACAAATAAAAAGGAATTTAAACAAGTAGTAAATGATAAATGAATGGTGAACTCCCTATTTCAAAAGTATATGGGTTTTATATTTAATGGAAAATAACAAAATGACAAATAAAAAGAAATCTAAACAAATAGTAAATGATAAATGGATGGTGAACTTCCTATTTCCCTATTTCAAAAGTATATGGGTTTTATAAAGAATGGGAAATTTTGCTGAAACTATATATAATAAAAATTCATGAATCTTTGAGTTAGAGTTTTTGGTAAAATTTAGAGGGAATACAAATTTATTTGTGATTGAATTAAAATGATATGAATAGGTTTTAATGGATGCAAAATTATGGAAAATTTATGAATAAGTGATGATGGTAAGGAGGATTTAATGACTGGTCGAGAGAGAAAAATTGATTATGAGTTGTTTAATTTAAGTAAATGTTGTGAATTGTATATTATTAGTGTGCATTATTATGTGGAAAAAGACTTTAAATGAATTGGATTATGTTAACCCGATTGTTGTTGAAATTTTAGTTTATGAAGAATTAGTTTTTTAAGAAAATTGTTTGGAAATTGGGTTAATTAGTTTTAATTCTTGTAAATTGTTAATTACTAATGTGTGTTGAGATAGGTGTGATGATTTGAAATAAATCAAATTAATGTATTTAAAGAAAGTTAAAATTTTAATATATCTTGATTTATGATTTGATGATATATTGATTATATGAATAATTTATGTTATGTTTTGAGTTGTGTGCCTGCGTGTGGAAAAAAAAATAAGGTATAAGGTTGATAATGGAGGAATTCTAAGAAAGGGGATAATTGTTGTGGGATGTTATGATTGTGGTTAATTATGTTTATTGAGAAAAATAAATTAAAAGAAATGTTTGGACTATATATATTATATATATTTTGAAAGTATAAGTTAGTCACGTTTATTTTAGAACATATAAGAATGTATATGAAAATTGGTAATATGTAGAGAAAAAAAATAAAATGAATAACTTGGACATTAATGAAAGTTAATTTTATTTAAACTATGTATAAAGGTACTAGGATTTCTAATATAGTAGATTTATTGATTTTTATCGGGAAGTTAATGAATTAGTTTTGAGAACTTATTGAAAGAATTTATAAGGTTATAATGTGTATATTAAAATGAGAAGTAAAGGAAATATTATAATACGAAGAAGAATTGTGTGGAAAAAATAGTGTAATAGAAACTAGATAAAATTAGTATTTATAATTATGCTTGGTGCAGGTGCATTGCAAACTGTTGGACATGGAAAAATAAAAATAAAAATGCACTTCACATTAAAATGGATGATACATCCACTTTTCATTTATTTTTTAAAAAAATCATGTTTTTATATATCAATTAATGATTTTTCTTATAAGGTTTTTTGGCTTTTTACTTGTTTTCTTCAAGCTATACAAAATACCAAAGAAATACATTACTAATTAATAAATGAGTCATATTTCCTATATTGTGTAAATAATACAATTTTAGGGATTCAATTATTCATATATAATGCAAATTAAAATAAAGCAAAGTGACTAATGAAGACCGTGCTGGAATTCTACAAACAGTAGAGGGTCGGGAAATCAAATGATTTTAAATGCACACATATGGTAATTTAATTATTCTTATTTCGTTTAATAACTCAATTGTAAGTTCAATTCCCAAAATTAAATGAACATAACACCAAATGTAACCCTTTCGAGAAATCATTCATCACTTTTAAATAACGCAAATGATTATCCCTATTAAGAAAATTCAACGACAACAATATACTAAGAGCAATATTTTGAGTAAAGAAATTAAAACAATACAGATAAATAAATTATCCAAATATAATCAAAGACTTAATAAATTTCAAGATTTATTTAGTAAAATTTGAAAATATTGACCATACACCACTTCGAGTTTTATCTATTTTGAGAATCTCACATGTAGCAAAGAAGAAGTATAAAAAAATCGTGTTTTTATATATTAATTATGAATTTTATGGAGAATTGTTTGATAGAGTTTTTTTTTTAATTTGATGGTTTTTGTGATTAGATTTCTAGCTTTGTCCTTGTTTTCTTCAAACTATAAAAATTCCCCCAAAAAATAACATTATTAATAAATAAGTCATATTTCTTGGACTCGCAATACAATTTTAATTATTTGATTATTCATATATCATCAATTGTTTAATAATTTACCTATATCATAATTTTATTTCTCTTCTATTATAGTCTTTTTAATTATATCTATTTGGATAAAAATATTAGCAAATCTCTTACCCATAAAAATGTTTAACCTAATTTGTTTTATAAATTTATAGTGTTTTATTTTTTTCCAACATGGTATTGATATTTAATTTTTTATAAATTTTAATTTAATTTAAAAAAATTGATCTCAAAATAAAATAAAAAATATTCTTAAAAAATAAAAATACAGAATATATTTTCTTGTTTTAATGCATATTGAATTGAAATTTTTATTTATTCTCTATTTCTTAAAGAAATACTATGATATCATTTGATCTCATAATCTCATTAAAAAAATATTTAATTGAAAAATAATAGGCAATTAAATAATACATAATTACACTTATATACTATTGTAATTTTTTGAACAACTTGAAACACCTTTATATTAGCTGGTTTAGTATAAGAGATATTTCTTGATTTTTCTAGTTTTATAAATTACCAAAAATATATCCAAAAAAATATCCAATATACATTTTAAATTAAAGATCTCTATTGGTTGAAGAAAAAGGAACTTATAACAAAATTCATGTTAAGAAATTGTGATTCAAAGTATTTACTTTAATTAAAAAACTTTCCTTGTATGTTTTTTTCTTTTCTCAACTTGGTATCAATATTTTGATTTTTCAGTTTTTCATATGTAGAAGTGATAAGATGGACCCAATATATGTGTTTAATTATTTTAATAAATATCAAGATTTTATTTATTAAAATTTAAAAATATTGACATATAAACAATCTATATGTCATAATCATAGAAACACTCTTCAAACCTTATGTATTTAATGGAGAAGATGTTCCTCCACTAATTGTTTAGTTTAATGATTTTTGTTATAAGATTTGAAGCTTTTCACTTGTTTTCTTTGGACTATAAAAAAAATGCAATAGAAATAAAATTACTAATAAATAAATAGTATTTCCTGTATTGCATAGGTGATACAATTTTATTTATTGATTATTTGTATATAATTATTTGTTTAATAATTTAAATATACTATCATAATTTTATTTGTGTACTATTATAGTCAATTCAAATAAAAATATTAACAGATATCTTATCCATAAAATAGTTTAACCTAACTTTTATATATATATATATATATATATAATTTTATTGTGTTTTATTTTTTTTCCAACTTGATATATCTATTTTTCTTTTTATCGATTGGAATTGAATTTAAAAAAAATAATCTAGAAACTAAAATAAAAATATTGACATTTTGAATGTTAACCATTTTGAGGTTCTTAAATGTGTCAAAGAAGAAGAATAAAAAATTATGCACTTTGACATTAAAATTGATGAGATATCCACTATTTATATATTAAAAATATCATGTTTTTATATATCAATTATGTATTTTGTGGAGAAGTTTTTTATATTTTTGTGATTAAGTTTTTGGCTTTTTACTTGTTTTCTTCAATCTATAAAAAATCTCAAAAGAAATAAAGTTACTAATAAATAAGTCATATTTCTAGTATTGTGCGGGGGATACAATTTTAGTTATTCAATTATTTGGATACAATTAATTTATTATTATTATTATTATTTTAACTATATTATTATAGTTTTACTTGTATGCTATGATAGTCGTTATAATTATTATATGTGTTTGAATAAAATATTAACATATCTCTTATCCATAAAAAAAATATAATCTAACTTTCCTCGTATTTTCTCTCTTTTTTTTTTTAGCTTGATATCAATATTTTAATTTTTTTAATTTTTTATCTATAGAAATGGTAAGATGGACCCAATGTATATTTTTAGTTATTTTAATAAACACCAATATTTATTTATTAAAATTAAAAATAATGACACATAAACAATCCATGTCATAGCCATGGCACCATTTTGAATTTTATCCATTTTGAGTACATTATAGGTGGCAAATTTGGCAAATAGAAAGGATAAAAAAATTATGCAGTTAATGTTAAAATGGATGAGATATCCACTTTTTATGTATTAAAGAAATTCTATAGTTTTACTATATAATAAATATAGATATTTATATCATTTTATGTTAGAAATTAAAAAGGTATATTTACTTATCACAAAACCCAGATAAGTTATAAGTTACCCTTATTTTTCATTTAATTAACTATATGGTCAGTGATTTGGCATTTTATGCACATATTAGGCATATAAGATGAACAAGTATATAAGATATGAGATTTACTTTTTTTACAAATATAGGATGCATAAATAATTTATTCTTATAATGGAACAATTTATTTTTTAATTTATTATTAGTTCTTAAGTAATAAACCACACAACACTTCAACACTTAAAACAATTCTAAGAATCCTAATAAAAAACTAAATTATCAATAAATAAAATAATTAAAATGCAACACTTAAATCAAGATAAATATCTAAAGTAGTATTATAATAAAAAAAATATTTAAAACTTATCCTAAACATGAGATTTAAGAAATATCAAAATATATAGTCGATAAATTAAAAAATTGAGTAAACATGGCATTTAAAAATATTTTTTTGAGCGGTTGTGTAATTACATTTATTTTTTAAAATATTTGTGGTTGTGTAATTACACTTATTTTTTAAAATATTTTTTATATTAATATATATTAAAATAATATTTTTAAAAATTATTTTTTAAATTAATATATCAAAACAATTCAAAATATAAAAAAATAATTTTTAATAAAAATATAAAAAAATTAAATTTTTTAAAAATATAATTACTATTTCAAAACGCTATCATAATCTAAAGTAAAGTCTAAAGCTCAAAAAAAAACAAAAACCCCAAGGTTCCAACTCTCTACCTACATATGATCTCTTGACAAAAATCTCAAGAGTTTAACTGAGAGGTCATATTATCAAACCTTCTATTCATTTTCTAATTAGTTATTTTATTTTTGTATTTTAAAATAATTTTGAAAAAAATATTTTATTATTATTTTTCAATATTTTTAGATTATATTAATATATTGATATTACAAATAAATTTTAAAAAATAAAAATATTATTTTAATATAAAATAAATATTTTAAAAACAACTGTCATCATCCAAACATTCCTAACAAAAACAATAATTACCCCATCCCCTTCGTTGGCGTCAACCAGTACCAAATGAAAAATGCGTCCTATGGTTGACGAGGACTTGTCGTGAATTGGGTCATCTGCTCTTTGTCCTCTTTACGTAAAGTCAAGAAAGGACTGATTGTACAGCTTGAATAGAGTGCTTTCCAGCCTGCGTTTAGAAGCACCGGCAGATCAAACAATTCGGTTATCAACTTCAACTAATATTCTGATTTTTTAAAGTACAATATATTTACTTGCTGTCCAATTTGGTTCTACCTGCCTGCCTTGTATCCACGTAACAATTTTAAATCCATTTTTAAAACTTGTTTTTCCTGAAAACAGATGATTTTACACTTCATTCCCAAACTATGATGATTTTTAGTTTTACCACATAACCATTAAATCGACAGATAATTAATATTAAATCGAAATAAACTATTAAAAAGCTTCTTTAATAAACTTGAGAGGCTCTTTGTAACCCAGAAATCTTATATTTTTGCCGTATCCTCTCGGAACCCTAATTAAACTAACCTCGAAGGGGGCAGGCCTCTTATCTTTCCTTCAGAACACATTCTCAAATCTATAGTAAGATCCTTCTTATTTGTGAACGATGGGGCGGCTCATTAAAATATCGAAACTTGTCGAGAAATCCCTAACGCAGAGTGTTCTTCCAGAGTCCAGAGGAATACAAGGACCGTGGCTTGGCTCGGTTGGTGTTCTACTTTTCTCAACCATTTCTCTAATGGTTCCTTTGGCGCATATCCAACATCATTTATTTTTTTTTAATTTCAAGAGACGAGTCTAACCAACCTCCGTCACCCAAATGATCACAGTGTTCTAACCAACCTACATCACCCAAGTGATCACGGAGTTCTGCCAATTAACTTTACTTTTTTCTTGTTTGCAATTGCTGCTAGTATATTTTGCTACAATCAATACGTTGCTTCTTCTATTTTATTTTATTTTGACTTTAACAAAGTAACAAAAAAAACAAATATCACATTCCAAAAAATATTTAGAAGAATAATATAGTTTAGCAAGTCGCAAGCCTCATATGTGAGTTGCGAGTTGCAAGCCTTATATACAAGTTGTGTGTCGCATGTAACTCCTAAAAAAATAGTTAGACTAATTTTTTTTAGACTCTCAACTTCCTGCTATTAAAATACTTAATTCAAACATAACACAAATATTATAATTTAGAAACACAAGTCTTAACTCATTCATCTCCCTAGCATAGTTAAAAAATTAACATGTATCTCAGCTCATTAAATATAACAATTTATACTTAAATACAATAAAAGATGACATGAAATTTTATTAAATTTAAACAAAATTTATAATTCTTAAAATATTAAAACATATAATTTAACTACATCTAAAAATTATCTCAGCTTGTGGATAGATTAAGAGCAGTTATGGACGGGTCAGAATCGCTCATTAATGAGCTTGGAACTTTTATGGATAGGCCTACACCACCCCAACTTATCCATCTTAACGACAAGCTTGGGATGACCATGTAAGGTTCAAAACCAAAATAGCCTTTGTGTATGAGCCTGGATTGCTTATGGACGAACCTACCTACCTCCCTAGCTATATGTTCTTGCCCACAATAATTGCTTTCATCTTTTATGAAGACCACTTCTAGATGCTTAGCGTTCCTAGCCTTTTTAATTTCAGCACAACACAAATTGAGTAAATTGGTGACTAGAGTATATGCCTTCTCATTAATGCCTTTAAAGATAGAGGATGTTGCTTTTTGAGCCTTCTATAATACGAAATGAATCTAATCAATAAAACACATATTAGCACTCATTATCTATAATAAAAGTAATCATCATTTAATAAATGTTATATATGAAAAATATTGCATACTAATCGATTCTACCTTAATTATTGAGGCTTGCAACTCATAAAATTACATAGATACTTTGGGAAACATGATCATATAGGTGCAATAACTCGATATATTATGGCAAATATCATCTCAAATAAGTATCTAGATCAATTGTCAGTTATCGTTTCATAAATAGTCAATCTCCCATGGCATCCCAAAGATCTATGTAAGCTGTATGAATCACCGATAAATTCCCTTTCCCTTTACCTTGATGCCTGATATTATGTATTTTATCACTGATATCAACATAATTCAAGATGTGCTAAGATAGACCAAACTACCAGATTACCTGATCATGGCAATGCATCTCAATTATGTCATAATAATGCTGCAGAACCTGTGCTAACCACCAATCATCCCCCACTTGATAAACAAATGAAGATGATAATATCAATCCTTTATATATGACTTCTATACAACCTATTAAGACATGAAAGACATAAAATATAAAACAAGTCAAAACTAAAAAATTGATACCCAATTAAAAAAAAATACAACACAATATTAAAAACTATACTTGGTGGAGTTGTTGTATGTATAACTTGTCCTGGTATAGCTTGTGGAAGGAATGAGACTCCAAGAATAATGTCTAGTCCTACACCATTTAACAATATAGATCATAAAATTAGTATTTTTTTGCATTTGATTTATATAAATAATGTATTATTTAAAAATTATTAAATTTTATTATTACCTAGATCCTATAGATATGCCTTTGGGTATTAAAGTTGAACATATTATTATTCTAACTCTCTAGATGTCCAATATAAAGATGTTTCCATGACCAGAGTTGTATTAATTTACATTTAATGTTCTTTTTTAGTATTTAAAATGAAATTAACTATCACAAACAAAATAAATTATTCTATGCAAAACAATTAAAATAATTATGCTTGAAAAAATAGTAGACACCCAACTATTTATCTCCTCATCTTTAGACATGTTTTACATAGTTTCTATTATTGATGTGCAAGCTTTCCCCTCAACTATAGCTATGAATGACTCAAAATTTATTCATAATTATTTAAACATTTAAAATTAGATTGAAATTTAGTATTTTTTTCTTCCATTAAAGTCTAGTTAACTAACCTCTACGTCCCAAATATCCTCAAAATTATATTGGTCCTGCATGTATAAAATCAAAATATCATCTAGACTTGGCTACATAATTAAGTGGTTATGGTGGTCAACATTATGAGAAGTAGATGAACCTCTTCTAGTTTGAACCATTTATACCTTGAGGCCTATCAAAATAATTTTGTAACATTGCAATATGATCAAACAAGAAATTTTTAGTTAACAATTTATTAATATCGTGAGGTTAATGAATAAAACCCTAATGATAACTTAACCAATGAAAATCCAAAATTCATAAATTTTCACAATAAATAACAAAATTATCAACCCAATTGATGTATTTCATAGCTAATTACCATATTTTTATACTTAATTCAACAAAATCCTTGATTTAGTCTAAAAGATCCTAACTCGATTCCTAATTCACAATCAATAACAACCCAAGATCTTCTATTTTATTAAGAAAAAATAACTTAAATCATTATATTTTATATCTAATTAACCTAATTTAAACCCTGTTTCCAAAAACTTTATCTCCCTTAAAAATGTCTAATTTTGAACCCTAACATTTTCAAAATTAAAAATTAACGTAAATTATATTAAATTGATAAAAGAAAAGAGTGTGATATACCTTTAAGTGTTGAATATCAAAAGTGTGTGATATACCTTTAAGTGTTGAATATCAATAGTGGTGGCGACGACCAAAACTTGGTGAGAGAGATGCATGTAGGAGGAGAGAGAGAAAAAGAAAGGGGAGGGAGAAATGTTCATTATAATGGAGAAAGAAAAAGGAAGAGGGGTGGTCTCATAGTGAGGAGAGACAATTGTGGTTATGGGTAACGACGGGTTCATATTGATGGTGGACATAGGGAGTCGATGAGCTGGGAAATAAAAAGAGAAATGGAAAGATTAAGTTTGGGATTATAATTCGATTAAAGCCACAAGTCTCGCATGTGACTCAAGAGTCATAGATAAGACTTGCAACTTACAAATCTATGTTATTTCTCTAAATATTTTATGAATTATGTTATTTTACAAAATCTTTTTGCTAAAAACCACAAACAAACTTCTCTTTTATTCATTTTATTATAGTAATTTTCTATAACTGGACATATAATATTTTCATTGCTATCCTTGAAATAAAAAGAAAAAAAACAAGACTCTCTCTATTGGCTTGTATTTTTATATTTTCTTATTCTTATTGCTTTTGTTTTTTAGAAATAGTATTCTCCCTTGATAAAATGAAAATGGGTTACATTCTTTGGGCTAATTAGCCTCAACTATTTGATAATAGTATTTGTGCAATCTTTAAAATAACAAACAAACACTTGAATTGGCTGTAGGTTTACAACGATAGATATTATCACTATTATCCTTCAATTATATATTTTTAAACTATTGCTTATGTGACATTAAATGTATTAAGTGTGTGTTGATATGATGCTTAAGTAAAAATAAATAAAAGAAAAGGTTTCATTGCATTGATGTGTAAATGTTTTTATGAAAAAATTTAAAAATAAAAATAGTTTTTTTAATAACAACAAAAAGTGATATTCTATTTTTTTGGTATCTTCATGATATTATGTTATCAATATTATCACCACAATATCACTACAACAACCAATTCATAAGTAATTTGACCTTAATAAACTATTATCATTATTATTATATCAAAATCATTATTGTGACTATTACAATTATGACTTTTATTAGCATTTATTTACCACCACCTCTTATTTTAATATTCTATTATTATTTGTTAACTCTTTAACCTTTATAAATATATTTAAAAATTTTATCAATACCATTTTATTGTGATTACTTGTATCATATCATCATTAATTACTATGATTATCATTATTTATTAACTAAAAAAATTAATTATCAATTTGATATTCTATAACCATTGTTGTTGTTGTTATCATATTTTCCTATAATCACTACGACTATTATGTCACCATTTCACTAACATAAAAAGTTTTCTATATTATTAGTTTTATATTGTAACTAATAATTTTTTTATTTCTTAAATTAAATAAAATGTATATAATTGTTTTTCATACACCTTTATTAAAACAATAAACACATCTTAAAAATATACAAATAATAAATACAAATACTTTTTTATTTGATAAAAATAGGGCCATTACCATAAAATTGAAAAATATTGATGAAATATTTTGTCGACATATATTGACAATTTCACCAACATTTAAAAATGCCAATGGAATAGAAGACAAAAAACTATCAATCAAAAATATCTTGTCAAGTTTTATATTCTAATGACATTGAAAAATGGCGACAAAATATTCTATCAGTATAGTTCATTAGCAATACCATCACCATTTAGTCTCCTGATATAATTTTCTACTAATAACGCTATTGGTATAATGTCATCTCATTCTATAAACTTCATATAGAAAGATAATTCTATTGGAGATTAATTTTATTTTTTTTGTCTCTTATGATCCCTAACAACAATAATAAGATAGTTCATAATCAACCACAATCACAACAAAAACGCATCTCCAAAACTAATATAAATTTCACAATTCATTTAAATATAGTTCACAATAATAAGATCAATATAATTCCATGTACAAATTATTTTTAAATAAATATAGATATGAATGACACATTAAAATTCCTAAAATGATAGACATAGAGAGAGACGAAAAAATCTTTAACTAGAAGGTCCAAGAGAAGGAGAAAAATATATACCTATCAATTATTTAAGCTTAATACATCCTTTTTTCTTATTAGAGTGTTGTTATCATTTTTTCTTTTATTGATGCTTTAATATTCTATTCTTAAGAGATATTTGCTTATGAACCTTTTTTTTAGACAATCTTATTAAAGTCCTGTGATTCATAACTTGAGTAAAAATGTGGTGTGCCTATAGTTAAAATAGTAAAGTTCATCCTCAGTTTTTAACCTAATTTATGTCTTATTTTGACCCTTTATTTTTCCTTTGCTTATTGATTTTGTTTTTATTAGCCTTTATATGATGTGTTTACGGGAATTTAAAGATGATAATTTATTTTAGTTTGCTTTTTATATGATTATCACATTATCAAAACAATATCTCAGCATTAAGTTGGTATAAAAAAATGTCACAGCATCACAATATGATCTATTTTTAAAAAAAAAATTGGTTAATAAAAAATAATTTTGAAAAAAATTTTTTTTTTTAAAAAAATGGTTAATAAAAAATAATTTTGAAAAAAACTAGGTTATTAAACTTTATGGAGTTAATGACCCGATTTGTAAGTTTGGTTAGGTAACCATTATTACCGAGTTTAGCGGGGTACCTTTTATTATTATTATTTTAGTGGGATACCTTTTATTATTATTATTATTATTAAAGAATCTAATGGGTGTGAGGAACCTATTGTTCACTCATACCCATTGCACTATGGATTACAATAGTAATCCAAATTGTATTGCTTTTTTTTTTCTTTTTAATTTTTTTTTTGAAATTTGCATTTATCTATTTTATTTTTCAATGCTGGGGTGATTAAGAATTAAATTTTATTATTTATTTCTTTTCATTTTATCTTTTTATAGAGTTAAAGTGGTTCGCGGGTTTGCTAAAGAAATCTAAGTTACCCTAGTTTACACGTTTGGTAGGGCGTCTTTTGTTTTCTTTTATTGAAGTTGACTTTGTTATTGTCTTTTTTTCCCATATAGTTTTTTTTTTTTTGAAAAACATCATGTTATTAAACTTTATAATGCTCATAAACCTATTTATAGGTTTAGCTAGTTGACATGGTTCACGAGTCTGACGAGTTTACTTTTTTTATTTGATTTCACCTATAAATATTGGGTAAAATGAAAATTTAATTTTATAATTGGTTTTGTTTCATTTTCTATAAGCTTATTATTGTCTCAAAAAATATTTTGATATTGGGTTAGTGTTTGAATCTATATTCAATAGTTTTAAAACTAAAGTAGTGATTCATTTCTTTTAAAGAAAATCAAAGCTCTTGTCTAGCTCTTTTTCCTAATCAAACTTCTTTTTCTTTAAGAATTCAACAATCAATGCAATCATATTACTAAAATTCTTTATAGATCTCCTATAAAAAATGGTTGATTTATGGAAATTGTGTATCTTATTAAAGGCTGAATAATTTCAAATTGCCTTAACCTTCTAATCATATATATTTATGCTAGCTATAATAATAATAAAGCTAGAAATAATAGCTTGTCAATATTAAATATACACTTCTTCAAATTCACAAATAATTTATTTTTCAACAAAGTTTCTATTACTTTCCTCAAATATTCTAAGCGATCAGTTTTAGATATACCATAAAATAAAAAATTCATCATAAAAACAACCACAAATGTATTGATAAAGGGACTTAAAACTTGATTCATCAATTATATAAAAGTGCTTAGTATATTAGATAATTCTAAAGGTATAACCATAAACTCGTGCAATTTTTTTTTATCTTGAAAGTTGTATTTCACTCATCTTTGAGTCAAAAACAAATATAATGGTATCCACTTCATAAGTTACTCTTCAAAAATATTATTTTTCTATGTAATTTATCTAGTATATTATTTAATTAAGGAATTAAAAACTTATAACTAACTAATATTTTGTTGATGATGTAATTATCCACGTATTACCATCCTTCTTCAAGGTTAATAAATTTGGTATTGCATAAATAATTAATCTTTTTTAAACCAACCCTTTTCTCAATAGCTCTCTACCTTTTTTCTTTCAATATTTTTCCCTTTTCAGAGCTCATTCTGTAATGTGGTAGATTTGAAATGTTAGCTCCTAGTAATAAATAAATTGATGTTCAATATCTCTCATTAATGAAAATCCTTCTAACAAATCATTTGACATAATCTCTTTAAATTCAATAAGTGAAGGTTTATATAATTTAGGAATTTTTATCTTTTTCTCATCTTTATTAACACCCATGAGTACATTAATAATTAGTCTATAAACAATATGATTTCCCACATATTTATTTACATCTCTTCTTTTAAATTGATTTTGGTAAGGAAGTCTTCCCCTCTACTTTGAAAGCTTTAAGGTAGGTATCCCTTTTAAAGGTACAAACATATAATTTATATCATCTTTACTAATCTTATATAAATTATCTCTACCCCAAGTATATAATGTATATATCATATTATCAAGGCTTATTAAATATGATATTACAAGCATCTATCTACAACATATCTTCATATGGAATTATTGTTGTGTTCACATTTCATTTGCAACTTAGCGTCGCCTCTAGTTTTTCATCTTGTGCAGCCCTTTTTTTTTTTTATTATTTGGCATTGACTTTCCTCTTCCCTCATTTTTTCTTTGTTAGAATTCAACATCTCTTATATGTGTTGCATTTTGTTCACCCACTCTTTAATGATAATATTAAATTTAGTAGTATGCTTATAATATTCTTATAGCTACCACCATCAATAATCAGATTAAATAGATTATTACTTATAGTGTATCAAATACAAAATAACTTTTTTCTTCCTGTAAATCCTTAACAACTTTCAATGTTAAGAATATTTTTCCAACAATAAAAGGCTAACCCTCATCATCATACTTGAATAAAATCTTTCACCTAATCTTTGTTAGGTTTGTGCAACTTGCCTTCATCTTAAAAATGCTCTTTCTTATTCTATGCCTTAGTCATATTAACATTTTTTTTTTTACAATCACTAGAATGATGTCTGGTTCTCTATATTTAAAGTACTTGATCCCCATTGATTTGGTATAGGAGTTAATTGGTTCATTCATTTTAACTTATCTTCTTAAGTTTCTATCAAATTTAGTAATATCTTGTTTGGCATGAGGTTGCTTCATGTCTGAATTAATTTTATCTTATTAATAACATTAATTGTATTTACCTCTCTATACAGCCTCTTAGAGGAATCAAATTTATTTCTACTACATTTACTATTTTTTTAACAATATCTCTACCTTCAATGCTATATCCCTCTTCTTTACGAGCATAAATCACTTTTGCATTTTAATTTTATCTTGAATTGCTAGTCTCAAACCTCTAAAACATCTTATAACTTGCTAATATTTTATATACTAAAGGTGGTTACATTTTACTAGTCTTTAAAACTTATCATTAAACTTATGGACAATCTTGTTCTCCTTTTTACTAGTTTTGGTATAACTAAAACAAATACTATTCATAATAAAAAGGAAAGAACTTGTCATACAACTTCTATTTCAACTTGGACCATGATCTAATAAGTTGATTTCCTCTTTTATATGTATATCTATGTCTATTGTATCTATTAAGAAGAAGCTTCTCTTTTTAGCCTGTATGTAATCAGTTTCACCATCTTCTTGTTTAAGATATTCATGTATTTCCTATATATGTTGTATTTAGCAACCTAATCAAATAACTCTTTTATATTTAGATCTTGATTAAATATTGGGAAACCAACCCTTAATTAAAATTCATTCATCTTAGGATAATCTTTTCTCTCAAATTATGGTTTATCATAATTTGCAACCCCTAAGCCTCCTTCAATCTTATTCTCACCAAGCTCTTTCACATAGATAATTTCTTTAGAATCATAATCTCTTTAGAATTATAATCTCTTATATAAATTACATTCTAGTTTTTAATTTCTAAAATTTATTTACAATTTTCACATAAATAATTTCTTTATAATCATAATCTCTTAAATAAATTACATTCTAGCTTTTAATTTCTAAAATTTATTTACAATCAAGTTATACTTGATAAATTATCATAATTTAATTTTTTACTGGTGGTTTTTAATCTGTACGATTCATTAGATTTCTAATATATTAACCTAAATATAAATCATAATCAAAATAAAAATAGGATTAAATAAATTAAAGAGCTTAACTTTTATCAATTCAATTAATTAATTGATTTGCACTTGAAGATCAAGAGCACCAATTAGCAATGTGTCATGATACTTAAATATTAAGAAAGATATATGTGATTTGATTTAACCTTTTAATGATTAGTTTTTCTTAGTGTAATTATTATTCTTTTATCAAGAATATTCTAATTTAGACATTTGAGTATGAATCATGTTTGTTCTATTAAATAATATATATTCTCAACACTATAGTCATTAATTATTTGAATAAGATTTGTAATTTTTTTAAAATATCAATCTACTTTACGTAGGAATTTTATAATTAATACTATTTAACAATATGCATAATATTTTTTTAAAAATTTATATAGGATGGATATTTATTTCTTGATCACTCAAAATTTTTAATATAATTTATAATATATCATATATCTACTCATTTGTTGTCCCTGATAAAGATAACATATTGTCAAAATAAAAATACAAAATTATCTATATAAAATAAATTAGCAATGTCAAGTATAATGATCACCTACACAATTATCAAATGAGCTTTTTCATATGTACAGAGGATATCTCCATATAAAATTCTCATGTGGACTAGTTAAGTATACATGTCATTTGAAAAATACCTATATATTAGTTCTATATATTCATCACACCTAAATTTATAAGAATAATTGTTCCTTTCATAAGGCAAAGAACATATATATATATATATATATATATATATATATCGGTCTCAATAACTTTAATTAATGTCCAGTATTAATAAAGTATTGATCAAGAACATTTAAGAACAATGTTGTGATGAAATAAAAATTCTCATAATTATAACCAATTTATAATTTTTTTTGTTAAACATTTTTATTTCAAGAACTTTATATTTACCATAAATTCATTAATAAGATATAAATGAATATTAAAGATAAAGAATTTCTTTATTGACAATAAATATATTTTGTATTAACAAAGTCGGTATTATATGTAGCAAATTAATTTGTTACATGGTATATACACTAACAATTATGGCATAAGACTACCTTACATATCATCTTTATTTTAAAGACATTCTCCTCTTTGTTGAACTTGTTATGGAATAAGAACCTTGGTTGAAGCCTTGTAGAAGCAATATTCCATTATCCAAGAAAAATATAAGTAAAAAGGGGCATGAGAGAAAGAGAGAGCAAAACTAGCTAGACATAAGTTAATGGTAATTTGGAAAAATGATTAAAATCAAAAGGATAAAGCTTTAAAAGTTGTGTTGTGTGAGATTAGAAAAACTTCAAAAAAAAATTTCAATTAGAAATATATCAAAATATTTAAAAGTTTCAAACAGATTAAAAATCCATACTTTCGTCATAATGCTATGAGATTAGTATTTATTGTGAAAAAAATTATTATTTATTATTGCAATGCAACATGTTAACAATATTTAGATAGTTAAATTTAAACTAGAAAAAAAAAATGAATATTTTTAAGCTAAATACTTCAACTTGATAGCAAGGGCTGAAAAAATTAATAGTTAGACCTTTTTTAGTGAATTATATACTCTGGCCGGTAAATGTCCCTGAAACTAATTTTCCATAATTGTTTTACTTCCTAAGGGAAAGAGAGAGAGACATATGTAAGATTTATATTAGTTCTGATTTTAGAAAAAATAAAAATTGATTTGAAATTCTTATAATAAGAAGTAAAAATAATAATAAAATGATTGAAACTTTTTGTTAAATTCTTATTTATTTTTATTATCTAAAACATATTAGTAAATACTGCCGCGACGATCATTTTAGTCTTGCAAATCTAGAGATGGTCAAATAATATTCAATAGTAACATACTTGATGATAATAAATGTGTATTTTTATGTAATTCATAATTTCTAACTTTTACAATTATTTTCTAAGGTTATCTTTGGATTTTGAAGGAAAACAAAAAACAACTAGAAAGAAATACAAAAAATTAAAACCAATACAGCATTAACGAATCAAAAAGTTGGCATATAAAATCAGGATTTGTAAAGAAATAAGAAACTTTTAATGACAAATGAATTATTAAAATATTTTTTATTTTTAAAATAAATTAAAATAATTCTACATAAAAAAAAAATTGAACAACAAATTCCGACTATATATGAATTAAAACATATCAAATTTTATTGATTTTTTTTAGTGAATTTATTTTTTCAAAATTTAAATTTATTTTTTGCTTCTAAAATTTGAACTAATAGCAACTAACACAATAACTCTTTTTATTTAAAATTTAAAATTAACAAAAAAATAAAAGCAATTTTTTAATTAACGTGGATGTTCAATTAAATTTACGATCGTATCTTGACTTCTTCTATAAACTCTAAAATTAACGATCATGTAAATTTTCAGTTGCTCTAAAATTTATAAAATTTAAATTTATAATATTTAAAAAATAAATTTCAAGTGACTAGTTAAGTTATATCTTCTTAAATTAAATATAGCTTTACCATGAAACGAGGGACCTCTAATCATTAAATTAATAATTATGTTGAAGTGAGAGTTGCATATAAAGTACTTGTATTTTATTATTATTTTTATTTCATTATTTATTCTTATGTTAATTTTCATTACAAATATTTAGATGTGATATACCAAGTGGGTTTAGGTGTCAAATATCGACACAAACAAAAGGCATATAAGTGACTTGCCATTTTATGATTATTTTTTTCTATGTGAGTGTATGTAGTTATTTTTTCCTATTGAAGTATAATGTATTCACAATGCTTCCAATAGCATCCAATGCAAGTGGGATCATGTGTTAGAAACAACCATTATCTCGTGATTTTTCAGCATGCTTAGTTTCCCATTTAAAAATAAAGATAAAATAAAGAACTTAAAAACTAATTAATTATCTAGTTTTACACTTGTCATTTAATGTTTAATTATGTGCAAAGAGTACGACGCTAAATATAAACTCACCTAAGTAATTAATTAATTTGTTATATTTTTAGTTTTTTTAATCTTTATTCAATTTCCTAGTAGGAAATGTTGAAAAATCCCAATACTTGAATTAAATAAACTAATGGAAGAATTCTAATAGAAATACATTAAGTGGATGCATTCAAATTAAAAAAAAAACTTTCCATGTCATTTATTAGTTTTTTGTTGTTGGAGGCATTTGATAAAGAGATAACTAAGATATTTTTTAATATTAAAATAATTTATAATTTATCTTTGTAATTTTTTTATTGTCTTTTTATAAAGTAGGCATGTCGAGGTTAGCCCTGTTATTCCAATTTATGAATTTAATGAGTTTTTTTAATTAAACTTGATCTTTTTTATATTCTATTTTTTTTCATGTTATTATAAAAATAGTTTTAGAAAAAAAATCATATTATTAACCTTTATAAAGTAACAAAAGTTAAAGAATATGAGGGAAATCATTGTTTACCCAACACTCATTGTAATATGAATTACAATAGTAATCCATAATTTTTTTATTTTATTTTTTTTCATTTTTTTTGTCAATTTCATCTTTTAAAATAAAAATTATTGAGAATTTAACTTTGTAATTTATATCTTTTTATTTTTCCTTTATATGAGGTTAGTGTAGATTACAGATTTGTCAAGGTAACTTAAGTTGTCCTGGTTAATGAGATTGGTGGGTTGTTTTTTTAATTAAACTTGACTTATTTTATTGTTTATTTTTCTTATATAGTTAAGAAAATAGTTTTAAAGAAAAATCATGTTATTAAAGTTTATAAAGTAACAAAAATTAAAGATGTGAGAAAACCATTGTTCATCCATACACATTGTACTGTGAATGACAATAGTAATCCACAATGTTTTGTTTTTTTTCCTTTTCTTTTTGATTTTTTGTTATGATTTTTTTTTCAGATTTAATTTTGCCAATTTCATATTTTTAATATTAGAATGATTGAGAATTTGACTTCATAATTTATTTTTTTATTTTACATTTCTATAAAGTTAGCATGGTTTGCGAGTTTGCTAGGCTAACCCGGGTCACCCTAATTTGTGAGATTGGTGGGATATTTTTTTAATTGGACTTGACTTTTTTATTATCTATTTTTTTTCTTTTATAGTTAAAACAATAGTTTCAGAAAAAAAAAATTATATTGTTAAATTTTATAAAGTCCATGGATCTCTTCACAAGTTTGGTTGGTTGAGTTGGTTCATGGGTCTGACAGGTTTAACTTTTTATTTTATTTTTTTTATTCTTAGATATTGGGTTAATTGAGAATTCAGTTTCATAATTTATTTTGTTTTTCTTTTTATGAAGTTATCATAATTTAATAAAAATATCTCAGTATTGGGTTGATGCTTGATTTCGCAATCATCTATTTTTGTTATCATATAATTAAATAAAAAATAATTCAAAGAAAAAAAATTATAATCCCAATGGAGTCCATAACTCAATTCACAGGTTTGTTGTATTAGCTCAACTTACCATCCTCCGGGTTTGCATGTTTGTCAAAGTAACTCATGTTACTTAAATTTATAGATTTGGTGAGTTTTTTTTAATAATTGAACTTGATTTTTTTATAATCTATTTTTTCCTTATGTTGTTAAAAAAATAGTTTTAGAGAAAAAAATATATTATTAAACTTTATAAAGTAACAAAAATAAAAGGATATGGGGGAAATAATTGTACACCTAACATCCATTGCACTGCGGATTGCAATAGAAATTTATAGTGTTTTGCTTTCCTTTTTATTTTGTTCTTTTTGAATTTTTGGTATGTTTTTTTTTTAATTTTTTAATCAATTTCATCTTTTAAAATTAAGATTATTAAGAATTTAGTTTTATAATTTTCTTCGTTTTATTTTATCTTTATATAAGGTTATTATGGCTTACGGGTTTGCCAAGGTAATCCAAGTTGCTCTGGTTTATAAGTTTGGTCTTTTTTTAATTAAACTTGAATTTTTTTTATAGTCTATTTTGTTTCTTATATAGTTAAAAAAAATAGTTTTAGAAAAAATTATGTTATTAAAGTTTATAAAATAATAAAAATTAAAAGGTGTAAGGAAATTATTATTAATCCACATACATGGCAATGGTAATGACAATAGTATTATTATTTTGCTTTCTTTATTTTTTCTTTTTCTTTTTCAATTTTTGTTATGATTTTTTTTTTGTTCATTTTTTTTAATATTGGGATGGTTAAGAATTTAATTTTATAATTTATTTTTTATTTTATTTTACCTTTCTATAAGGTTAACATAATTTACAGGTTTGTTAGGATAAGTCGGGTTGTCCCGGTTTATGAGATTGGTGGGGTGTCTTTTTTTAATTGAACTTAAATTTTTCATTGTTTATTTTTTATATATATAGTTAAAAAAAATATTTTCAGTAAAAAGTTATGTTATGAAATTTATAAAGTTCATGGTCCTATTTATAAGTTTGGTTAGTTGAATTAGTTTATGGGTTTGACAAGTTTAACTTTTTTAAATTAGTTTTTTTCAGCCATAGATACTAGGTTAATTGGGTATTCAGTTTCATAATTAGTTTTATTTTTTCTTTTATAAGGTTATTGTGATCTAAGAAAAACTTCTCGATATTGGATTAATGTTTGATTTCACAATCATATATTTTTGTTATCATATAGTTAAATAAAAAATATTTTAAAAAAAATTATAATCATAATAGAGTTCATAACCCAATTCACAGGTTTGATATGCTAGCCTTACTTACCTAATTCATAGGTTTGATGAGTTTACCCACCAATAGTATTTTTTGTCTTTTAATGGTTTTTAATTTATTCTTTTTTATTTTATTATTCAATATTGAATTGGTTAGAAAATACATTGTATTATTGAATTTTGTTTGTTTTCAAGAGATAATTGTCTCAAATAAGTATTTATTCTTAGGTTGGTACTCAATTTTATGAGCATCTATTTTTATCATATAATTAAATAAAAAAATATTTATAAAAAAATTATTAAACCTAGTAGAGTCCATGATCTGAGTCGCGGAGAGCCAAGATCGATCCAATATTCTATCACTATCTTAATATTTTTTTTTAAAAAAATTATCATCTTAAAGTTTTTTAAAAAAGTTAAGTTATGTTTTTATTGATCATTAAAGTTGCATTTGAACATATAAAATTGATCGATTTAAATCGAGTTAGCATCTAACTCAAGTTTAATTATAAACTCGAGTTAGACAAAGAGTTGAGTTAGGAAATTTTAAAATTAATTACCTGCTTAGATTTAATAACACAATTAAAAAAATTACCTATCTAGTCAAATTTCATTATTTAATATTGGATTGGTCAAGAAATGAACTATATTATTGAATTTATTGGCTTTATAGGGATAATTATCTCAAATAAGTTTTTTTCTTAAATTGATGCTCAATTTTATGAGTATTTATTTTTATTATATAATTAAATAAAAAATATTTATAAAAATTTTTATTAAACTCAATAGAGTCTATGATCTAAATCAAGAAGGAGGGGGAGAGGATGATCCAATTTGTCACTGTTTCAATATTTTTTAAAAAAAAAATTATTACTTTGAAGTGTTTTTAAAAACTAAGTTATATTTTTATTAATCATCAAAATAGCATTTAGACTTATAAATTTGATCGAATTTAATTAAAAACTTGAATTAAACAGAAAATTAAATAAAAAATTTTCAAAATTAACCATTAATAAGGTTTAATAATACTATTAAAAAATTACAATAATCTTATAAGGCAATTATAGTAGTTATTACGGAGGACCGTGAAACTAATATGTTTATTTCCTCAGTTTTGGCCACCCACCACGATCTGCATAAGAGTTCTTGGAGTTTTAACTTTCAACTTTTCACGGGGAGGACCATGGAGCTGGTGTGTTTCTTTCCTTGGGCTTTGGTCAACCACCACGATCTGCACAAGAATTTCCCTTCGCTAGCAAACTGGCCATGATTGTGAACTGGTTGGCTTGAGCTGGCATATTAATTGCTGCATTATCACAAGGCCCCACTAACAACTTTCTACACAGCAGAAGCTGCGAAAACAAAGTTTCATAGTAGCTGCCTATATCAGTAATCTACACATGGAATCGAGTGAGCGTCGGGCTTCTGAGACTCTGTTTCTGTCGTTTTTTTCCGCCCTGAAATGGCCATGTCCCCATCGCTGTTTGCATCAGGCAGAAAAACGTCAGCTTCAAGATTATATTTATGTCCTGAAGCATGTGGTCCATGCGACGGGAGAGTTCTTCTCAATCCTCTAACATGCTCTAAATAACCGACTCGTAGTTGTTGGTCCTTTTTGTTTAATTAGCTGAAACATGTGATTTTCGGAGACAAGTTATGAGAAATTAACATATGACTTTGGCCCTTTTGAGGTTGGTTGACTCTTTCAGAAATGGAGTTTTTTAAATATTATTTTTTTTCTTAAAATAATATTTAAATGCGTTGATCAGAGTAATTTTTTAAAAAAATCTATTTTTATTTTTCCCTAATATTTATCAAATTATTTTATTTTCTTTATTTTGAGGTTGGTTGATTATTTCAGAAATAGAGTTTTTTAAATATTATTTTTTCTTAAAATAATATTTAAATGCGTTGATCAGAGTAATTTTTTAAAAAAATCTATTTTTATTTTTCCCTAATATTTATCAAATTATTATTTTATTTTATTTTATAAGGGGGGTTAAGGGTTGATAGTAAATTTGAATTATCCAAATATATTAAACTCCAAAAACATTTTTACTATCTAAAAAAATAAACAATCAACATTTAAAATAAATGATAAGAATATAAAACTTAGACACAACTATTGATGTTTCACTGAATAATTTTTTATGCTCTCCATTGATAAATATTGTGTGCTATATTATATAATATAGTAGGAAAGTCAATTTAGGAAACATATAAATGATAAGATTATAAAACCTAGACACATTATTTATTTTAATTTGAGCAAATTCTTTGCAAGTTTCCCTGGTACACCCCCCGAAGATTAAGCTTCCATCAATAAGACCAATCATGTTATGTAATATAGTTGTTCGTTTTTTTGACAGTGGCTTGGTTAATAAATGAACTAGTTGGTTTTATGTGTGTACATATCTGACCTGAAGACTTCCTTGTTGCACTTAATCACGCATAAGGTGGTGATCAATTTGAATATGTTTCATGCACGAGTGGTTCTTTGAATTGAAGCTGAGGTGCATGGCTTCAAGATTGTCACATAGCAGCAGAGGAGATTCTTGGATTGGAAATGCGAGTTCTTTGAAAAGAGTGGACAACCACATTGTTTTCGAGGCCACATTGGCCAGTGCCCGGTATTTAGCCTCCGTTATGGATCGTGCAACTGCTCTTTATTTCTTGGATGTTCATAAAATAGGATTAGTTCCTAAAAAACTAATGTATGCAGACGTCAACGTGTGATCATCCATATTCGTAGCCCAATCGACATCAGAGTATGTTTTTAAAATTGAAGGTCCAGCTCTGTGAATCAGAACACCATAGAAAATGGTTTGTTTTAAGTATTGCAGAAGCCGTATGGTTACTGTCCAGTGTGTTGTAGTAGGCTTGTGCATAAATTGAGTGAGTTTGTTGACAACAAATGATATATCTTGTTGCATTAAAGAGAGGTATTAAAGGTTACTCATAATTCAATGAAATTTTGTGTTGTCCATAGTAGCAATACCATCAACCAGTTGAAGTGGTTGTGTTATGAATAGGGGTGTGGAAATTGATTAGTACTTAAAAATGCATTTTTATCAAGGTTTTATTTCATCATTTTGCACTCGAAGTATCAATAACTTCTTAACTAAAGCATGTTTTATAATAACGTATCTAATAATATAAGATACCTTTAATTTATGACAAATGTTCATTTTAAATACAGGCCTATCACATAAATGAAAGGATTGATTGATGAATTTAAGAACTGAAATTAAAAGGACAAAGAGATGGCCAAACTTAGAAAAGAGATGTCAGTGCAATCCAAACCGGAATACTATTCGGTAATTGGGTCATATTTGGAGTTGTAGATCTCAGATTTTGGTCTACTTTATATGGATAGAAACGTAAGACATAGGCCTACAATTTCATATGAGCCCAAGATCTAAAAAGGCCATTTTCAAGTCCAAATTGTTGCAACAATAAAGA
>NW_011500603.1:68181-71958 GCF_000495115.2 Populus euphratica | reverse complement strand
GTTATTGTTATTGTTGTTATATTATTGTTATTTATAATTTGTACAATCAACCTCCATGTGGTTCAATCCCGGGCTTGCCGGGTTATTTATTACTTCGACACTCCTACACTTGAAAGAAGACATCAATCTTTTAGTCGTGTCAGAAATATCTTTTGCACCATTTATGTTGGTATTAGCGAGAAGCTCACGAACATATTTGTGTTGTGTGAGGAATAAGCTTGCCCTAGTAGGAATTACCTCAACACCCAATAATAAGTGAAGAGAGGCCTTGTCCTTGAGAGAAAACATATCTCCTAATTGCTAAATGAAAATGATCACAAGAGTCGGATTATTCCCTATTATGACAAGATCATCAACATAAACTAGTAAGTAGCAGAGATTGGAGTCGTTGTTGTAAATGAATAGAGAAGAGTCTACCTTGGAGTTGGGAAATCCTATTTGAAGGATAGTAGCTTTGAGTGTTGTATACCAAGCTTTGGGTGCTTGTTTAAGGCTATAGACGACCTTGTTTAACCTGCAAATATGGTTAGGTTTGGACAAATCTCTAAATCCCGGAGGTTACACCATGAAAATAGTTTCAATTAATACACCATTAAGAAAGGCATTGTGGCATCCATTTGATGTAATTCTCATCCATTCATGACTGGAACGGATAATACAGCTTTTATAGTTGCTGGCTTTACTATAGGGTTAAACATTTCCTTATAATCAACCTCTGGACGTTAATGGAACCCCTTAGCAACTAAGCGTCTTAAAATCTATCGACAAAGCTATATGCATTCCTTTTTACTTGAAAGATTCACTTATAACCCACGAGTGTATAGTTGGAAGGTAATGGCACTAGATCCTATGTTCCATGTTTCATTAGGGTAGTGAGTTCATTTGATATAGCCTCACTCTAGTGAAATTGAGTAATGGCCTAGCTTACACAGGTTGGGTCTATGGTTTGGGGAAGAGGGTGTTTGGACACTGTGTGAATTTGTTTTGGTTTGAAGATTTGGCTCATCGAGTGTATGGTCATGTTGTTGAGTGATGAGGATTGATGGATGGAATAGGACTGGAAACAGTGGAATTTTTTTTTTTTGGGGGGGGATATGAACTAAGGTGCAAATCAGTAGATTGAATAGGAGAATATGGTTTCAAATTTAAAGAGGAACATAAGTGCTGAAATTACTTGGGAAGGATGTAACAATGGCAGGGGAGCCTTCCGAAAACAATGATCAGGCTTATGTCGTGGAGACCATTAATGATGGCACAACGATCTATGAGGGACTAAAATGAAAAGGAATGACTTGGTGATTAGCTTGATTAACCGTTTTGGACATAGAAGATAAGAGTTGTAATAAGGTATAGTGATGTTTATTTTCATCAAACAACATATGGCGAGAGATAAAAAAAATTTGTAAATAAAGGTCAAAATATTTGTAAGCATTTTGAGTTGATGAATAATCAAGAAAAATGCATGCTTTGGATTTTGGTTGCATTTTATTTGAATTATATGGTAGTGTGAGGGGATAACAAATGTATCCAAATTTTGTAATTTTTAAATAACTTGGGGTTTGGCCAAAAAGGGCTTTAAAAGGTGATTTGTGTTGTAGAAGTGATATGGGTTGTTGTTTTATGAGTAAGATGTTGTCTGAAAAGCATAAGGCCAATACGAGAAGTCAAGATTTGCATCTTAAAGTAGTGTAAGGCTCGTTTCCACGATGTGACGGTGACGACGTTCTAAAACACCATTTTGTTGGGGGGGTGTATGAAGTAGTGGTATTATGGGTTATGCCATGACGTAAGAAATAAGATTTTAAGGCAATAAACTCACCTTCATTATCGGAGTAAAGCGTTTTGATTAGTTTTTAAAATTCAAAAAACTTTTTCAAATGTGGAAAAATATTAGAAATACCAGATTTAGTTGCCAATGGATAAAACCAAATGTATTTTGTATAACAATTCATAAAAATAAGGTAGTATAATGACCCATCAATTTTAGTATAGCTAGCTGGACCCCACACATCCATGTAAATAAGTTTAAGAGGTTCATGGCTTTGAAGATTGGTACCATGAAAAGGTTATTGATGTGTTTTATTAATGGAACATGAATGATATAAAGATGAAAAATGTTCTTGCAATGAAATAGGAAGAGAAAAATTCTTAACAAGATGATGGATAATTTTAAGGGAAAGATGCCTAACACACTTATGCCATCCATCAATGGAAGTTCGTTCATGTATATTAGCGACCTTTTGGAGTGTCACTATTGAATCCAAAAAGATGTAGATGTCATTGTTACATTCTACTTTTATTAGAATTGCCTCTATTATCTCATCCTTCACTAAAAAATAAAAAAGATGAAGTTTAACAAAAATATTATTTTGTTTAGTGAAATGATGAACATAAATTAATTTTTTGTAAAGATTTGGAACATAAAGGGTATCATAGAATGTAAAGTTTCGATGGGAAGATTGTAAATTCAAAGAGCCAATATGTGAGACTGTCAAACTTGAACCACCACCGAGTATTACTTCATTGGTTCCATCATATTCGAAATGAATAGATAAATTAGAAAGATCACCTCTGATATTATATGAAGCGGCCAAATCAAGTAACCAATTTTTGTTCTTCCCAATAAAGGTTGTATCATAATTAATAAAGACATTCTATGGAGGGAACTGAGGACAAGACTTTACGATATAGCCAAATTGATCACAGATTTTGCATTTGGGCTGATAATGTCGATTGAAATTGTAGGGTCAGCCAGAGTTATTATTGAAACAATGTCTATCACGTTAAGCTCAATTGAAGTTTCTACCTATATTGGGACATTGAGACCCTCGGTAGTTGTTATTTATTTTGAGGGACCACTGTTAACTCCCTCTATATATAGAATGCTTCATCTTTGTGCAGTTGGCGGAAGCTACTAGTTATTGCGTTGCTATTTCCTAGGGGCTCAAGAATATGTCGTGTCATACCAGCAAAATGATTAATACTTAAAAGTGCATTTTTCTCAAGGTTTTATATCATCATTTTGCACTTGAAGTATCAATAACTCCTTGACTAAAACATGTTTTATAATAACATATCTAATAATATAAGATACTTTTAATTTGTGGTAAAAGTTTATTTTAAATACAGGCCTATTACATAAATGAAAGGATTGATTGATGAATTTAAGAACTGAAATTGAAAGGACAAAGAGATGGCCAAACTTAGAAAAGAGATGCCGATGCAATCCAAATCGGAATACTGTTCGGTAATTGGGTCATATCTGGAGTTGTAGATCTCAGATTTAAGTCTACTTTATATGAATGGAAATGTAAGACATATGCCTACAACTTTTATATGGAGCCCAAGTCTAAATTATAGCAATAACAAAGAACTTTGAATCTGTCTTGCAGCCCAAGTACTGTTTAGTGTTTGGCTTATATTTAGAGTTTTAAAAGTCTAAATGACCTCTAATTTTTTTTCCTAAAAAGCTGAGATAATTTCTTACAACTTTTATGTTTTTAAGTGGTTCTAATTCAGATGTTATCAATGACATTTTAGGCAGACAAAAGAAGATAAGGATTGTCACCAAGTCAAGAGTTGGCCACCCACTCATCAATTAGTCATCAAATCAATAGTACCCAATTTTGGCCTATAGAAGGAGGTATTTGCCATGCATTTAGGCATCTTGGTCTCCAGATCAAGATCATGCTCTTCCTTTCTCTCTTTGTATTTTTTGTAATGTTTATGCTTTGCTTTCATTAATATCAAGTTTATGCCTTTCATTTACTTAGTTAA
>NW_011500603.1:20472-68071 GCF_000495115.2 Populus euphratica | reverse complement strand
TTTTACTACTACTATTACTACTACTACTACTACTACTACTACTACTATTGTTGTTACTATTGTTGTTGTTATTGTTGTTGTTGTATTATTGTTATCGATAATTTATACAACTAACCTTCATGTGGTTCAACCCCTGTTTTACCGAGTTATTTATTACTTTGACACTCCTGCACTTGGGAGAAGACACTTCCCAGCAATGACGCCAAAAACTTGACACAATCAAAGAGTTTGATGTCTTCTACTAAGTACAAGAGTATCGAAGTAATAAATAACCCGATAAGACCGGGGTCGAACCACAGGGAGGTGAATTATATAAATTACAAATAAAGAAAAAGATTTAAAGAGAATAATAACAGAAAAGGAGTTGAAGAAAGTTTTGGGATGTGATATTGATGTAAGGATAAAACAAAAACAAAACATATGTCAAGGTTATAGGATTCACTAATGGTATTTCAAATAAATATAATATAAACTCTTTTTATTACTCAACTAGAAACCACACACAAAGGAGGTTCTAATCGGATGATTTCTCGTTATTAGCTCATTATAAATTACTAACATGATCATATTAATTATCTTATATAAGTAATACCATACTTATAAATATCATCAAGCATTCATGTTGCTAGTTTATGTTAACAACAAATCAAGTTTCTATCATAATAACGATTTCGGCCGAAAACTATGAAAGATCAAGCATTTGATGTACCAAATATTATACAACACAAATCTAAATTAAACATTTAATAAGCAAGGTATTAAGAATTAGTAAGATAAAAAGATAAAACATGTTAATAACAATCTTTCTTGGATATAAACATTTAAAGCTCATGTTGAGTTTATATTATACCTATTCTAACACCATTAGAGAAACCTTTTCACCTTGACATAATTAACTTAGCTAAACATTAAGAAGGAGAAAAACACAAATAAACAATATAAGAACATAAACATAATATAAGCTAACTAAGTATAGGAAAGGAAATGAAAGAGCATAAACAAGAGATTACTATAGCATAAAAGAAAACTTGAACATTACAAAGATGTAGAGAGAAAGCAAGAAGATAACTTTGATCTTATATTATTAGATATGTTATTATAAAACATGTTTTAGTTAAGGAGTTATTAATACTTCAAGTGCAAAATGATAATATAAAACCTTGATAAACATACACTTTTAAGTATTAATTAATAAAGATAATCTATACACTTTTAAGTACTAATCAATAAATATATTCTATTTTTTTATTTTATTAAATAAATGATAGGATTATTGTTATATTAAAAAATAAAAAAAAAAGAGTTTTTTTGTTGCTTTCTTTTATGTGATTATTTTGGGTGTTTATATAATAAGTATTGATTGCATTTGTTATCTAAGAATTAACCCACATATGGTAAGATCCTTATATCGGTCATGTCCTTCAAAAAATTAAATATATTGGAAAAGGTTGATGCATGACTTTATTTTTAAAATATTGTTTTTCATTGTATATGTGAATTTGGATCTGTGGGTTCCAAAATGTCTTAAGCAATACCCTTTTAATCAACTTTCTCAACTATCTAGTAAATTATTATCTTACTAGTGGAGTCATCTTTGAGATGATAGCATTTAATTTTATTAAAAATATATTTTCTTTTAACCTTTGTGAGTAAATTTCTTTAAGAACTTTTTGGTTTTGGGGTTCATTTCTTCATATTGTTATGAGTGAATTTAGGCTAGATTGACACGATTCTACATAGGATTATTAAGAGTGAGTGATGGAATTCGAGCTTGATTTAAACATAACAAAAAAAAAAGTTTAAAGTCCAGTTTAAATTGGATCTAAATTAGAAAATCCATTTTCATAATTTGTTCTTCTTTCTCAATCCTATCCAATTCTTGTTTTTCTTGACTTTGTTGATTCATCATAGCTTGTTGCTCTAACATAATTTTTTTACCTTGTTTCTTTTGATCCTCAATTTCAACTAGAGTATCCATGAATTGTTGTCAGAGATTTGTTATAGTTGTCTCCCCAACTTTATCTTTTTCTTGTTTATATTTAAGTCGTTCCTTTACAGCCTTCTGATCAATTAGTCTATCTTGATAAATCGACGATTCACTGTCTTGTCCTAAACTAATAGAATCAAAGGTCGATGGAGCTGATAAAGTCGAACTTGTATTGACAAGATTTTTTTGTTTCTCGTTTGACCTTTGGTGTTAACTTGCATGCTCAAATTGTCATTTAGGTCCTTTTCTTAAGATAACCCAACAATGTTCTAGTTGAAATCGTTTGTCAACGCAAGAAGCATATATTTGTCTAGCATCATTATTTTGGTAAGTAAAAAATTAGAGAAATTAAATAATTTTTAAATATATGTTAAACAATTTAACATGAAAATGAATATTAAAATTACCCTTGATTCTTCGATCATTTCACTTTGCTGATGATTTTCAACTTGAGTAATAAATCCAACAAATTTATCGACTTCTCTATTTATTTCTTACCATCTACTTCAAATGCTTACTTGGGAACGATTATTCAAATTTTCTCAATTCTCTACGAAGTAAGCATGTACTCGCTCTCATAACTGTTTTGTTTGTTGTTCAACTTTTTGTAATTGGATCTTTGCTTGTATTTAACCATATAAAGACAAGTAAACAATCTTCCTCTAATGAGAAGTTTTTACTTCTTTGTGATTTTTTTATTATATAAACATTTAAATTCAAGGATGTTAAGTCATCAATTAATTGATTAGAATTACTTGGTTGAGAGAAAATATCTTCTGACTCACTCATAAGAAAGTTGGTGAAAAATCTTGGAAAATTTGAATCCATCTACATTAAAAAAAAAATCAAGTTAAAACCTTATAAGAAAGTGTAAAAGAAGTTCACATTCAATGTCCATCAATTTTGTAATTTCCATACATGTGAATTAATAAGCAATACTTCCTACTTGTTCTAACATTACAATTTAACCATTTTTTGGAACTAAACAAGGATTGATATACTAGTTTAATTGCATTTTCAACAAGATAAAATATAATTGACCTTAAATTAAAATAGAAAATAAATTTTAAATTTTAAATATATCACTCTATATTTTTATCAATATCAGTTACCATTATTATTTCCTCTCAATTTTGTCAAAGATAACAACATAAATAAATAAATTGTTTTCCTTTATTTTAGCTATTTCTATAGAAACATGTAGAAATAGTTTTTCACATATTAAATATCCATTTTGACTATCCTTTTACCTATTGTGTTGTAGTTGTAAAAAAAAAAAGTTAAAAGTACATAATTTTAAATTTAACTCTTCATTTGGCTCTCCAGTTAGAAATGTTTTAAAGTATTTACTTCTTATTATTATAATTTGACTATTTTTTTGAACTAAAAAAAGATTGATATTCTGATTTAATTGCATTTTCAACAAGACAAAAATATAATTATCCTCAAATTAAAATAGATAATCAAAAATAAATTTTAAATATGTCACTCTATATTTTTATCAATATTAGCTACCATTATTACTTCCTCTCAATTTTATTAAAAATAACAATATAAATAAATAAATTGTTTTTCTTTATTTTAGCTATTTCTATAGAAACATGTAGCTTTTCACATATTGGATATCCATTTTGACTATAATTTTACCTACTGTGTTGTAGTTGTAAAAAAAAAAAGGAAATAAAAGTTAAAAATACACATTTTTAAATTTAACTCTTTATTTGGCTCTTCGATCGGAGATGATCTAAAATATTTACTTCTTGTTAAATTGTTTTATCATCTTTTATTCATTTCTCAGTTCACTACTTATTTTTAGACAATCTAATCTAACATTTTTCAATGCTAATTCTTCAATTTTCTTAGTTTTAGATATATTTTTAACATCATCAATATTTAAAAATATATTTTCATATATAATTTTCATGTATGTGTATGTATAGGAGTTTTAAATCAAACCGTGACTCTTATAAAATTTAGAATTACTTACTTTATTATGGTTATATATAATATTAATTTCATGTTCATTTATAATTTTTAATGTCAATTTCTCATACTTCAATTTTTTATGTTTAATTTCTAATAAAGAGAAATGAAGTTTCTCATATTTGGATAAAGGGAAATATAGTTTTATTTGTTTGCATGTGCAAAGAAAAACAATTTTTCCGGTGATATCATAAGCGAACTCCATTTTCCTTTTCCTTTTTTCGGGAAATATAGTTTTATTTGTTTGCATGTGCGGATGAAAAGGAAAGAAAAACAATTTTTCCGGTGATATTATAAGCGAACTCCATTTTCCTTTTCTTTTTCTTTTTTTTTTTTCCCTTCCTTTCCTTTCTATTCCTAACTTTAACACCCAAACAAACGAAAGTGACTTAATTTCATTCCCACTACTTTCCTTCCCCTTACGTTTGGTCAAAATATACACATTGTAAGGATGATCTAATGTTTATAATTTTATTTCTTGAAAAGTTTAAAAAAATACAGTCTTTTCTTTTTCTTGTGTGGGTGTTGATGCTGTTGAATTTTGGATATTGGACTTCAAAATAAGCTATATCCTACCGAACTAGCATTAGTAAAGGCCCAAAGACCATGAATCATTGCCCAAACATAATCTGGTTGGCCCAAGGCCCGATGTATAATATCCCGAAATCATGAACTAAAGAAGAAAGAAGGCAAAGAACCTGGGCGGCAAGGATTGCAGCAAAGCCAAGACAGAATATTTCACTAGTTGAATGTACAGGTGCGAAGGCGGTAGCAATGGATGGAGTGGAAGAGAGCTCGAGCAAAGCGGCAGAGGCAGTGCTAGAAATCCTAAGGACCAGGGGCTGGTTTCTTGGCGGAATAGATCAATTAAACGCCTTAATCATAATTCACTCTGCTTTATCTGATGATGGCGACCCTTGCACTGTCGCAAACGCCGTTGAATCCGAGCTCCTCAACATGGATCTTAGATCCATTGGAGTCAAGTCCTTACCCGACCCAGACCTCCTCAATAAAACCTCCTATCTTCAAGGCCCCAATATCCTCCAGGTTATTTATTTATTTCCTCGCTTTTTTTTCTCGAATTTCAAATTATTTTCTTAATTTGCTTCTCCTCTCTCTTTTTTTAAATATATATACAAATAAAATAAAATAAAAAACAGATATCTGCAGTGAGAGATATTTCTGTTAGTAGCATAGAAGGGTTTTCGAATTCAAGCAAACGGCGACTGTTAAAACTCGGTCTCACTGATGGGCACAACGAGATAACTGCAATCGAATATTCTCATATTCCTTCAATCCCAGATGATATAGCTCCTGGTTCTAAGGTAATCTACCACTTATATTTTATTTTTTTTATCATTTCTAATTTTTAATTTAATCAATGCTTTTGGCAGGTTCGTTTGGATAACAAAGCTCCAGTACATAACTGTATTGTATGTTTGAATCCTAAAGTTATAACTGTAATAGGAGGCATGGTCCCATCACTTCATGAAGAATGGCAAATGAACCAAAAATATTCTGGTTTTTCACGTTCATCATTAAGGTTATCACAGGAAACTGATAATGGTGGCCCTCCTCCTTTTGAAAAGTTGCAAATTGGAGCACCCTCTCGTAGGTCTTCTCGGAAAGCCATGCGATCGGGTTTGTCTTCTAGATGTTATATGCAGCTTGCTTTTGACTGTAATAAGATCTTCTTAGTATTTTTAGTGCAGTATAGCATAATGTTTTCCTGCATTATGATTTTGTTCTGGTGCGGTCAAGGGCTAAAAACTACAGGGTTGGGATATTGGATAGCATTTAGGGTGTGAAATGAAATAAATAGATGGACAATAACTCTCTTTTTTTTTGTATTGGAAAGATTTGGAGCTTTTAGCATTTACTAGGATTATAGCTTTTCCCATACGCAAAGAAGCTTATCTTACAGCGCCCATATCTATTTTCTCAAAATTATTTCAATAAAGATAAAGAATCTCTCATCATTTTGTTTATTCCTGCCTCAAGGCAGGTAATGTTTGATTGTTTTACCATACTCTTGTAATTAGCATTCACTTAGTTATCCTAGTTGATGGCTACCTAGGTTTTTGCTAACACTTTATTTTAAGATTTCAAACTTTGTAAGTCGGCTATCTTGTGTGGATGTTCTAAGGCCCTATGTTTTGTCGTTTAAATTATGGAAGGGGGGCAGAGAGGATTGCATTTCCTTGCACCACTAAATTTCAACTTATTTTCCATTCCTTTGTTGAATGCAATAAATTTCCTTAAACAGAAACTCAAATCTATAACCACATTGAACCATGAAAGTTCACAAGTTCTACCTCACTGAGGCATTTAGAATTTGAACCTGAAATCTAATTGGAGTAATCTTGTTTACTACATTAAACAACTTCCTAGAGTTCACCATTGCATATCTGAAAACTGCAAAACATGTTGTGCAGTTCTGAGTTTGATGACATTCTTCTGCTCTGGTTATGTGACATCCCTGCATTGGTTTTGGCAGTGGGGAAATGAACCTCCATGAACCAAATGGTCAAGCTGTATAATCTCTTATTACTTTCACAGCAGTTTAAATCTACCCTTTTCACATTTTGATAGGAACTATAGCTTTTAATGCCTTGCAAAGATTTTGGATATATGGCAATTTAAACAATTTCTAGATGAGTTGATCGTAGATTTAGAAGATGCATTGATGATGCAGAAGGGAACAGAACTATACGAAACATTTTAGAGTTAAAAATATGTCAATCTAGAAATTTGAAAAGAAAAGAAAACAAGAATTCTAGGCTCTCAAAGTTGAAGAAAAAGAATAATATGTGTGTTTTCAAAATGAACTTGCCTGTTCATTATTGTAATCGTGATGTGCATGTTAAGTAGGCTTAGTGTCAAGTGCAAGTGCATGGGTTTTAGTCTTGAAAGTAGATCTTCTGCTTGGATACTAAAGGTTAGTACTGTATCTAGATGGTCAATCTACAGATCTTATGTGAGTAGGACAAGCACTTTGTACTGACCTGTTTGATTCTATATTTGATAGTTTTTGTTGCTTTCCAGTTTCTTATGAAGAGAAGGCAAGTATTCCAGATTACTTTAAGTCTACCTCCAACAGCACCATGCAAATTAGCACAGAAACTGCTGGAAACACCAAAGTTCTACCTCTTGATGCTCAAAGAAAAGCAGATGGTGTTGATGACAAAGTGAGAGTAGCTTCCCTCAGAACAAGTTACAAAGAAAATCCTAGAAACGTTCAGTGGAGATCAAAGGAAGGTGCTTGTTTATTTCCCTTTTCTTTGCAAGTTTACTATATTGTGCAATAAATGTTAAGGTGCACCAGATATTGTATGATGCAATTTTGTTTTGGAATGATAGAGAACTAGAACCTTTATTTTTGTATCATTGGACACTGCGGGATTATCTCTTGATAATTACAATGCAAGAGAGGTGGCCGAATCTGTTTCATTTAGCATGCAGGCATAGACACTACTTGGATGAAATTGCATGGTTTTTATTTGCAAAATACATGAAGGGTAGTTAATAAAGAGAGAGAGAGAGAGAGGGAGAGGGAAAGAGTTGTGATCTGTTATAGATTGTATATTGCAATTTCAATCACTAATGAACTATTTGGAATTATTGGTAGATTACCATGGGTCTACCTCCAAGAGCAATGTGCCTACTGTTGCAAAATCTTCTGGAAATGCTGAACTAAGGCTAATGGATTCAGAGCAGAAAGTAGATGATGATAAGGATAAAACAGTTTCCCTTAATGAAAGTCTTGAACAAAAGCCAAATGACTCCTCTGCAAGACAGAAGGAAGGTGCGAGTTCAATTTTATTGCATTTGCAACTGTATTCATGCTGTTTTGTAATGGCCTAGATGGGTGAATTTTTATTTTTCTAGTAAGAAAGAGAAGTACTGGAATCCTCACTTTTGTGTTCGTGAAACATGGGGGATAATGTTTTGAAGCCTACAGTGAAGGAGGTACTATCTAGATAATCATTTAAAATTGAATGATTGTAAGTTGAAAAAAGAAGAAGGGTGAGATAGATTCATCATGATTTATAGAATGAGATATGATACAGCACTTCTGAATTGCTTATTTTTGAATTTCCTTTGTTTCTTTATCTTGCCGTCGTAACTTTTAACATCTAAATTCTTGGCAGTAATTGAAACAGTCCCTGTTCAAAATCAAGCAGCTTCTCAAAAGTTACTTTTGAAAATGAATCACCACCCAAATCAAGGTGATCGGCATTCAAAAGGTCAGAAATATAGGAGGAAGAATAAGCAAGAAGAATCACAAGTTTTCACTCTAGAGGAGTGGGAAAAGAGTAATGCAGGGTCAAAGCATCTGACAAAAGATGATTTTCCGGATACTAGTTGTGACAAGGATCTTGCATCAAAGCTTCAAGACCAACTTGATGTGGAAGATTTTCATGTTAACATCCTTTCATTTTTTATTTGTTTTCAGTATTACTGTTGCTGTATTGTTTTGGTCCTCAAATCATTCAATTCATTGTTGTTACAGGTACATAGGAGAACTCATAACAATGTGGTGGATGACATTAGAATGAGCATGTTTAGTTATGAAAGAGATGGCAATAAGGTTCAAGAAATGGAACGTGGAGGAAGAGGGAGGGGGGGAGGGAGGGGAAGGGGGAGGTGGAGAAGATATAATTAAATTCAGTGGAAACTTACTATGTTTGTTTACGATTTTGGAGCTTGGAGCTTGCAAAACTTACGCAGGGTTTTTAACCTTGTGCCATAGCTGGCCGATGTTGATAACTTGAAAAGAATATACCAGAGTGAGTAAGATGATTTCCCTAGACAATGTGATCTAGCATCCTTTCTATAATTGGTACATGTTTGCTTTCATCTTACATATATCCATATTTTGGTGCTTTCTTTAATTAGTATCACACAAAATTCATCAACATCCTTTTTTCGTTGAATTGCTGTGGTTTTTTTCATTCATAATAGTTGCCTTGCCATCTTTGCAACTATATATTTAATATGTTTTACTATGTTTTCGTGACTTGATTCAATTTTGAATAGTAAAAAGGCTCATATATACCAATCCTGAGAACTCCTAAAATGATAATTTATAAATTATCGTATAATTTTATCAAAAGCATAATCTGAATAGATGAAAATGCTACACTCTCATTTGACACACACACACACACTCTCTTAAAAACTTTTAACATAATATTGATGGTGACTATCACTATATATAGATTATATGATGATCACCGTGCATGTAGATAATGGTAAATAGTTTGTCGCAGCTAAAATTCCTCTATCTCACTGTGTGAAGAGTCTGTAAGGGAGAGGGTCGTCCTGAATATTTTTTAGAAAAAGATATATTGGAAGTTTTGGTTTTCCAAGATAGAGATTTTTGTTTATGTTTTATCTCTATGTTTCATACGATCCATTGTGTACCCTTCGCATGTTCTATTTTTAAAGGATAGGCTTAAGAATTTTGATAAATATTATCCGTTTGCAGGAGCCATAAAACACATTCACATATACCTTCGCCTGTGTATTGTTTAATTATTTATAGTATTTTTATAATATCCAATAGATTATTCTGAATTATTTATTAGTAAATATTTTTATAATATCTAGTGATATTATGTTATTTGATGGGCCTAATAAAACAAGACTAAACTCAATTAACCAACTTGATCTAAGATATTAACCAAGCTAAAACCGGTGGGAAAATTATAGTAATTGCACTCATTGGAATAGTTTAATAATGTCAAGATTTATAACCAGTCATTGGAAGTGTTAAATTCTTTTCATGGAACGTATTAGTTATTTTTAAATTATTTAGGGGTAATTATTAGCAAAAATTTCAATCATATCATCAAGGGGCAATTTGGTACTTTTGAAATGTTGTTTTCAATATTATCATGTATTATGAAGGGTAATTTTATTTTTTATCAAGTATAAAAATACAAAAAAAAAAATTAAAAGCATTATGAAATGATCTAAATGTTAATGGAAGTCAAAAAATTCAAATTGAAGTCAGGAGGATTTTTTAATCTTTTCCCAAAGGTTTTTATTATTATTATTATTACCATGTTAGATTATGAGCAAATTATTATTTGGCTAAATAAAAAAAATAAAAAGAATAGGTGCGTGTACAACACCCAGAGCCAGCCTTGTGTGGGAGATGCTAGTGTAATTTGGGTGCTTGAATGCGACACTTTCTAGTGTCAAAAAATATTCTCTCACCGTATTATTAGAAGCGTCATTATATCTCCTTCAGTTAATGTCATACATGTTGTTAAAGGTGGTCCGATTTAGTGATATATTTTTTTTTCTTTTTTTTCTTGAAATTTTGTTGTTATTTTAATTTTAATTTTAATTTTTTTAATTTTTAATTTTTATCTTAATTCTTTTATAGAAGTTCTATTTGTAATTCATCCTTCAATTTAAATTGATGGTATTATATTTTTCAATTTAATTTTTATTATTTTGATTTTTAATTTTTGTTCTTAACTATTTTGTAAATTATTATTTTTTTCAATTTCACCCTTTAATCAAAACATTATTTTTATTTTTTATGTCAATTTTAATTCTTATTCCTTTTATTTTTTTTAGGTCTATTTACTATATAAACTTTTCTTTTCAATTTTAACCTTAAATCAAATATCAAATTTTTTTTTTAATTTTAATCCTTAATTTTTTAATTTCTACTTTTTTAATCTTTTTGTATAATTTTTTTTTCAATTTTGTTTTATATTTGATTGGCTGAGCTATGAACTTTGTAATTTTTCTAAATATGGTGCTTCGAATCTAATAACCTAAATCATAGGTTTGAAAAATTAATAATTTTTTAAAAAAATTAGAAGCGTCATTATATCTCTTTCAGTTAATGTCATACATGTTGTTAAAGGTGGTTCGATTAATAGTGATATTTTTTTTTTCCTTTTCTTTTCTTGAAATTTTGTTGTTATTTTAATTTTAATTTTAATTTTTTTAATTTTTAATTTTTATCTTAATTCTTTTATAGAAGTTCTATTTGTAATTCATCCTTCAATTTAAATTGATGGTATTATATTTTTCAATTTAATTTTTATTATTTTGATTTTTAATTTTTGTTCTTAACTATTTTGTAAATTATTATTTTTTTCAATTTCACCCTTTAATCAAAACATTATTTTTATTTTTTATGTCAATTTTAATTCTTATTCCTTTTATTTTTTTTAGGTCTATTTACTATATAAACTTTTCTTTTCAATTTTAACCTTAAATCAAATATCAAATTTTTTTTTTAATTTTAATCCTTAATTTTTTAATTTCTACTTTTTTAATCTTTTTGTATAATTTTTTTTTCAATTTTGTTTTATATTTGATTGGCTGAGCTATGAACTTTGTAATTTTTCTAAATATGGTGCTTCGAATCTAATAACCTAAATCATAGGTTTGAAAAATTAATAATTTTTTAAAAAAAAACTTTATAATCCTTTTTATTTTTTTATCAAAGTTATTTTAATCTTATGATCTAGACCACAATGTTAGTGGAATATCTCGGGTTGACTTAACTTTGATTATTCTTGAAATTTTGTTGTTATTTTAATTTTAATTTTAATTTTTTTAATTTTTAATTTTTTTATCTTAATTCTTTTATAGAAGTTCTATTTGTAATTCATCCTTCAATTTAAATTGATGGTATTATATTTTTCAATTTAATTTTTATTATTTTGATTTTTAATTTTTGTTCTTAACTATTTTGTAAATTGTTATTCTTTTCAATTTCACCCTTTAATTAAAACATTATTTTATTTATTATTTTGATTTTTAATTTTTGTTCTTAACTATTTTGATTCTTTTCAATTTCACCCTTTAATTAAAACATTATTTTATTTTTTTATGTCAATTTTAATTCTTATTCCTTTTATTTTTTTAGGTCTACTTACTATATAAACTTTTCTTTTCAATTTTAACCTTAAATCAAATATCAATTTTTGTTTTAATTTTAATCCTCAATTTTTTATTTCTACTTTTTTAATCTTCTTGTATATTTTTTTTTTGTTGGGTAAAAAAAAAAAAAAAAGGAACATTCCCATCCATTTTATTTTTTTCTAAATATGGTGCTTTGAATCTAATAACCCAAATCATAAGTTTAAAAAATTAATAATTTTTTTTAAAAAACTTTATAATTCTTTTTATTTTTTTATCAAAGTTATTTCAATCTTATGATCTAGACTACAATGTTAGTGGAATATCTCGGGTTGGGTTAACTTTGATTACTTTTTTTTTATTTTTTTTATATTTGATTGGTTGAGATATGGACTTTGTAATTTTTCTAAATATGATGCTTCGAATTTAATAACTCAAATCATATGTTTGAAAAATTAACATAAATTTTTTTAAAAAAAACTTTATAATCCTTTCTATTTTTTTATCAAAGTTATTTCAATTTTATGATTTAAATCACAATGTTAGTGGAATATCTCGGGTTGGCTCAACTTTGATTATCCTAATTATAGATTTGTCATGGAAACTCAAGTTAATCGAAACCAATTTTTTATGTTTATTTTTATCTTATTTTGTTCTTTCATATATTTAATAGGTTGTGAATTGAGATACATAATTTATTTAATTATTAAATATCTTTTCTCCAAGTTATCTTATTCATTTTTTTAAAAAAAAAATTGAATCCATCTATTGTTTTTTTAATCTAAATAAAATAAAATCAATTTATTTAATTTAATCAAATTTATAATCCAATTCACATATTTTTATTTTAAAAAAAATCAAGCTTGCAATGTCTCAATATATTTTTTGTGAAAAAAAAAAAGTTTGGCACGTAAAGAAATACTATGTATTTGTATGGCACACAAAAAAAAAAAAAAAGGAACATTCCCATCCATTGTTTTTCTTCTTTTGTTCTTTCTAGGATGCCATCAAAGTTTTAGGATTATAAAATGTGCAATAATAGTATGTGATTCTTGTAGCCATTCGGAGAACAACGACACTGACATGTTCGTTCAGACCCAAGAAGCTCGTAATGAATAAAAATACACTAATTATTTTCTGCATGGTTAAATGTGTTAGGTTTATCAAACCCCATAATTTAGCCCATAAAAAATAAGAAATTGAAGATTTAATCAAATTCAAAAACTATCAAACCATAATAACATATAATATTACAATAGAATCAGTGCGTAATATTTACATTACATTATAATTGCCGTTAACAGAAACCCAAATCTATAATAATATATAATATTATAATAGTAGCAGAGAGTAATATTTACATTACATTACATTAAAATTATATATAAAAATAATAATTCAATTGACTAGCAAAAACATTGTAGCTTAAGAGAGAAAATATTGTGGATTTAAACAATGTTTTTTGTTGTTCTTGAAGCATTTTCTATTTCAATCACTAAACTATTTTTTTCTTTTAATTTTATATTTATACATTGTATTGATTGAGATTCAAGATTTTTAATTTGTTTCAATTAGCCTGATATAGTTTCTTGTTGGGTTGAAAAAATGTCCAACCTTAAACTAATGCTCACTTCAGTAATATAGAATTTAATTTTATTGCTAAAGTTAAATTGGAACATCAAGGCCTAAATTTGATACTAGAACAAAAATACAGTATCCCCCCCCCCCTTTTTCTAACTATTCATAAGATATTTTTAAAAATTTTGGTCCTCAAAGTTTTGTCATTTTTCATTTTTTATCTATATTTATTGAGGTTTTGATGTTTTAGTTCTACATTTTTTGTGTTTGGTGTTTTAGTCCCTAAATTTTATGAGGAGAAAGAATTAGTGGAAAATGGAGAAGAACAGACAGGGTTGCTCGTTGTCCATCTCCCAACAACCATAAAAGCCGTTCTTAATATCAATTGAGTTCATTTAATGAGAGAAATTTTATTTAGGTATTTTAATTTTATAAAAAAATGCATTTATATTTTAATTTAATATGATTTTATGAGAAGAAAAAATTAGTGGAAAATGGAGGAGAAGAGATAGTTGCTAGTTGTTTATATCCCAACAACCATAAAAGCTAATCTTGATACCAATTGATTTCATTTAATAAAAAAAAATTTATTTAGGTATTTTTAATCTTTAAAAAAAATGCATTTATATTTTAACTTGATATGATTTTTAGTTCTTTTAATAATTTGAGGTTAAGTTATAGGCTTATTGAGATATTTTTAGGTATCTTCATAATAATAATAATAATAAAAAAAGATTGAACAAGATTTTTGAAGTCTAGGGATTTAGGCCCGACTTCTCAATCACCTTCGGTGGTTGGGAAAAAAAATTAAAAAAGGTTAATTACGTCAGGTTATCTTGCATTCTTTTTAATAGATCAGGTGCACTAATTCACACAAGTCTTGATGCCTTGTTTGTTTGTTTTTTTGTTGGCTTTTATGTTTTTTCTTTTTCAATTTTAATTTTAATTCATTAAAATTAATTAATTTAAAATGATTTTGGGATATATTTTGATAAATACCACTCAACTTTTACTTCATTTTAAACAAGATTATATTTGTTATAATATCAACAATCTTTATTTTTTTACAGCCATGATATATTAAAAAAAGTTATTTGGTGGATTTCCTTCTAATTTTTATTTTTATTATTGTATAATTAAATTAAAAATAAATTTAAAAAAAAATTATAGAATTTAATTGGGTCCATGATCTAGTACACTGGTTTGATGATTGATCTAAATTAATTTAAAGTATTATTATTTTAATATTAAAAAAATGTATAATTAAATTAAAAAAAAAATTAAAAAAAAAGTCATAGGATTTAATTGGGTCCATGATCTAGTACATTGGTTTGATGATTGATCTAAATTAATTCAAAGCATTATTATTTTAATATTAAAAAAAATTATATTGTCTTGATTTAAAATCAAATTTAATTTTGATTAAGTTGCATTTAAACCTAATAAGTTGATTTGATTATATTTAATTAATTTTTATATAATTTAATTTGAAATTCAAGTTAGATTAAGGGTATATAAGTTTACCAATTGACAAGAATAAGATTTAATAACACTACCAAAAAATCTTATACAACAATATACAAGTATATTATTAAAAAGAAAAAAAAGGAGCAAGGTAATACAATAAAAGAATTTTAATTAAAGAGATACTCTTTAATTATTGTTTGAAATCATCCAAATATCTCTCTAGATTATAACTTAATATTAACAATATTTTTTAAAATTTATTGATATATATATATATATAATTTTTATTTATTTTTATTAAATATACATATTAAAGTTATATTTTTAATAATTTTCTCATATTATAAAATATATTTACAAAGTCAACACATTTTTTTGCTTTAAATTTTGTTTAAAAACACGATTTAATTATGGTGGTGTTCGAGAGTGTAATAATGATTGTTTTTAAATGTATTTTGTTTATAAATGAATTAAAATAAAAAAATTTAAATAATTTTTAATATTAGTATATTAAAATCAAAATAGTTAGAAACACAAAAATAAATAATTTAAAATAAAAAAATAAAATTTTTAGAATTTTTTAAATCTTTTTAAAATGTAAAAATATATTGTTACTTACCAAAAATTGTTTTTGGGATAATAGTGTTGCACATAATTATTAAACGTGGATCAATCTAACAAATCGGCTTGAAACTTGATCTTGATCGATTCAGTGGCTAAACTCATTCAAGTAAGATAAAAAATTAATAAAAACTAAAAAATAGTTAAACTCAGTCAATTTATCAAGTCATTCGGTGATTTAGACGATTCAATGAAACCAAGTATAGTTATTTATAATATGTATAATTTATATTTATATAGTTTGTTTTTTAAATTTTTTTATATAAAATATTAAAATATTAAATATTTTTTAATTTTTTTATGATTTAACCCGATTCGTATCTACTTTGCCGGTCAACCCCGGCAAACCATGGTGTCACATCCATCTGATACAGTGACCCCTCCAGCCATCCTCCCTCTCTCAAAATAAAGAAAAAGAAAAAAAAAAGGAAGCCATCCCATCTCAAACTGAAATGGATAATATCGTCATCCAACCGTCAGTAGCGGTGCTAATCTCTTCTGTAATCGCGATTAAAGCTTACAGAAGAAAATCTCTAGACGTAACAGGAGCAGTTGCTGGGTTCATTGTTATGACCCTTCACTTTGCTATTAGTTACAGATTTGGAGCTATATTGCTTGTCTTCTTTTTAATTTCATCCAAGCTTACCAAGGTTGGAGAAGAGAAGAAGAGACGCTTTGACGCCGAGTTCAAGGAGGGTGGACAAAGAAACTGGTATCTGTTTATCTATTTGTTTTTATTTTTTTGGCTTCCGTAAATATAATTAATTGTTTTTTGTGGGTAATTTTTAGGATACAAGTGCTGTCTAATAGTGGTATAGCTTCTGTTTTGGTTCTGGCTGTTTGGAGATTGGCCGGCTGGGAGGACAAGTGCTTGGATGGAAAAGAATCGGCCGTCGTCACCTCTCTTATTGGAGGGATCATCGGTCACTATTCATGCTGCAATGGAGACACTTGGTCTTCCGAGCTTGGTGTACTCAGCGATGCGCAACCTCGTTTGATCACAACCTTTAAGGTGGATCGATATCTTCTTTTGTTCACACACACACACACACACACTATTTTCTGGTAATTAGATAAAAAATCACTACTCAATAGGAAGATTCGACAAAATGGATTAAACAGAGAGTGAGGGTGAGGGGTGGTTACAGATACAGAGTGTTTTCTTGTTATACTACCATGGGTTTTCGTCATGTAGATTTAGTTTCTCACTTGCTTTCACTTAAGCTACTTCTAACTCCTAAGCTATAGTGGTGACTATAAGCAAGTAACAGCTACTAAGAGCCTGCCTAGCAGCAGCAGCCCTTAGCTCTCTTCCCTATGAAATAGTAAAAGCTTCAAGAATGATGCAAGTCACCTCGCATATATGCGTGCGCAATCACCACTAGTAAAGCTAATGCTCTTTCATGACTCTAGAATAATGAGACAATGAGAATGTTTGTATGGATACTGGTAGGATCAAAAGCAATGAGATATGAATATACAGTGTAAAAATGTATAGGACTGCAAGATTGATGAATAAGCTAAATTTAAATCAAAGATGGTTAAGGCACACCGCTTAAACTGAAATCCAGTAACTTATGATAAAAAACAAGGAATCAGAATAGAAGAGAAACAAGCTTACTAACAGATTGTTTGTAAATGCAATGATAACGATGGCAACTGAATGCAAACAACACAATCTTATTCAGGCACGTAGTGTAAACATAAGCAAAAATAATCAGTATCAACAGATTTGATGAGATTTGTGCTGTAAATTAGGGATTGTGATTTGTAATAGGTATGCAGTCCTGGACTTAATTAGCTAGCATAAACTAACGAATTGGTTAGTCAATTAAGGGATTTGATTGACTCTTTTATAACTATAAATATGGACCTATGCACATGACAAACAACAACTTGGTAGAAAGAAAATATTTTCATTTCTTTCAAATTATCATGGTATCATAGCCTAGGGGGGTTTAGAATTTTTTTTCACCTTGTTGTCTTTGCAGTATTGGTTGCTTCTTGTCTGTTGGCCAGGATGTCAAGAGAATTTCTCTATAGTTCAGCCAATTCTCTGTGTTAATGGCCCAATTGACTCTTCATCAAAATTGATTTCTCTTTCTGTTATCTGGTATTATTTCTCCTTTGACAGTTTTTTTACTGGAAATATGTCGGGAAAAAAGGAAATTATATCGGTTTGTTTTTATGGGAGTAATTATTTTCAATGGTATTTCATTTACATAAGAAAAGAATTTTGGGGTTGTATTGAGAAACTGAAACAAAACCAATTGATCTCATAGATCAAGCTCCATGGATTCTAAACAATGCTCAAGTTATCAGTTGGATTTTGGGTCAAGTTGAATCACATATAACATAGAATCTGCGATCCTATTATATTGCTCCTGACATGTGGAACTATCTAAAAGGGGTCCATCATCTGGAAGATAATATGATATTGCTTCTGACATGTGGAACTATCTAAAAGGGGTCTATCATCTGGAAGATGATGCAAGAGAATTTCAAATAGAACATGATGTTCGAGAATATGCATGGGGTGATAAGACTGTTCAAGACTATTGTTCTGGTTTTATATCTCTTTGGATTGAATATGCATCTCTGTGCACCTCTCTGTAATACAAAATATTTATAAGAAACCTAAACAACATCAATTTCTCATGAAACTTAGAAATGAGTTTGAGCCTCTTTGTGCCATGACTCCAAGAATTATTGAAGAAGAACAATGGCTCAAGTTATTGAGCACAATGGAAGCGTGACAACAAAACATTGGGCCATCTAAGGTGGCTTTTCCAACAGAACGCAAATCAAAGTTTCGTGTTATGAGCATGATCCAGTGTTTCTCATGCACAGACCATAGGCACTTTGAGTGTTTTTGATGCAAACACTAAGGGCACTTTGTCATTATTGTAAGAAGACTGGGCGTATGATTGGGGGTTGTACACATCGGCTACAAAATCACAAAAATCAAGCCTTCCATGTGGATTCTTAGCACTAAGGTCTTCTGTTTCTTCAACCGTTTCTTCTAATGCCAGAGGTTCTGTCCCTGTTACTCTTGATATGGTCCTACAAATGATTCAATCTGCATTTTCTGCACTGAATTTCTTAGTTTAAAAAAACCTACATGGTAATCAGACTTCATTGTTTCAAATCATATGACTTGGTCCTCACAAAATCTTGCCAAACTTTTTTCCCAACCACGGTCCTAATCAAATTCATACTATTTGAGGATAGTCTATGTCTGGAAGTGGGATTATTCATACTGATTGCTTTACATCTGATAATGCTTTCCTTGTCCCGTATTAAATTGACAATTTGATTTCTGTTCGTCAACCTGTGGAAGATAATTGTCTTGTTTTTTCTCCTTTTGGTTGTGTTGTTCTGGATCTGGACATGAAGAGGGTAATCAAGAAGGGGCATAAAATTGGAAGATTGTTTTGTCTGATTCTGCAACCCCAAAGTTTACTAAATGTGTTTGCTTCTATTTTATCTAGCTTGAATAAAATGATCTATTTGCCTTGCGGCACTATCATCGAGAACATATTCCTTTAATAAGATTGTTATACATGCTCAATTCAAAATGATTCTTAATAAAGTTCATATTTCTAAAAAGGATGTGCGAATTTCTTTTTCTAGTTTTGCATTGAGTAAGATCAAGACTTTTCCATTCCCCACTCATATGACTGGAACAAGTGCTTTATTGAGTTAGTGCATTATGATGTTTGGGGTATGGTGCCTTGTTTTTCCCATGCTGGTGCAATAAGTATTTTGTTACTTTCATTGAGCATTATATACGACTTGGTTTTATTTCTTGCATTATAAATCTGGAGTAATTGATGTCTTTTAGCAATTTGTTAATCTTATTACCACTCATTTCTCAAAAACTATAAAAACATCACGTTCTGATTCAGGGGGAGAATACATGTCTACTGATTTTCAAAAACTTCTTCGTGATAAAATATTTCATGAAAATCTTGTCCTTACAATTCCTAATAAAATGGTCTTGTTGAAAAAAAACATTAGATTTTAGAAATTGATCATGCATGTTAATTGACTTATTTGTTCTTTTTGGATTGAGACTTTACAAACTATTGTATATCTTATTAATCTTCTAAATTCCATAACCTCGGGCAATACATCTTCATTTTTAAAATTATATGGAAAATCTTCAGATTATGTTTTACTGCATACATTTGGGTGTGTTTGTTATGTTCATCTTTCTCCTCATGAACGAACCAAGTTTTCTCCTTAAACAGCACAAAGTGTTTTCCTACGATATGCCTTAAGTCAAAAGTGTTTCTTGTGTTATGATCTTGACAAAAAGAAAAATGCCTGTTTCTTGTAATGTTATGATTAAAAAGAATGTGTTTTCTATCAACATCATTCTCCTTCTCTTCCTCCTCTTCGACATCCTACTCTATTCTACCTTCATTTGAATCACTCAAGGCTATTCTTGAATGTTCTAAACCTATTTTTGTTTATCAACAATGATAGTCTAGCATTGGTCGCACTTCTCCTAAAGAACCCTCTTAATCTCCTAGTCTAGTTCATGTTTGTCATTTTCCTCTCATCAGACACATCCTCCAGATCAGTATGGGTATCCTCCCTCTTCTTTCCTTTTCTTTTTAAGTATTTTCCATGTCCCTAATTCTTTTAAGCAATTAGTAGGACACCAATGTTGGCAGAAGGCTATGGATAAAGAACTGAAAGTTACTACTGAAAATCATACTTGGGATCTTATGTCATGTCCTACTAATGTTAAACCTATTGAGGGCAAGTGGGTGTATAGTGTTAAACCTAATGGTTCTTAGGACAGGTGCAAAACTTTGTTTAATGGCTCTTGGTATCTTCAAGAATATGGACTATAAAGAGACATTTGCTCCAGCTGTCAAAATGACTATTGTGCGTACATTCTTAGCTATCGTTGGTTCTCATAACTGTAGCTTATCCCAAATGAATGTTAAGAATGATTTTTTTTTTTTTTTTGTGTTGACATAGATGAAATTATTTTAATGACCCCACCTCCAGGATATTCGTTGGCTAGCTCCAAACATGTTTGTCGATTAGAAATTTCACTTGATGGTCTCAAACAAGTCCCACGTGCATGGTTTGCGAAATTTAGAAGCACACTTCTTGCAGCAGGCTTTAAACATGTTTGTCGATTAGAAATTAGTAGGACGCCCATGTTGGCAAAAGGCTATGGATGAAGAACTGAAAGTTCTTACTGAAAATCATATGATATGCAGACTGATGGAATTGAATTTGTAAATCTTGGAGACTGTATCCTGACTAGTTTCCTATATAATTGATCACCAGCCTGTTCGGAGGGGTACAAATGGTGGTGTCACGTTAGCAGGTCTTCTAGCAGCTGCAGCAGCAGGAGGTATTATTGGGCTTGCATTCGTGCTCATAGGGTTTTTCACAACGAAATGTGTGTTTGATGTAGCACTCAAGCAGCTCGTAGTTATACCCGTTGCTGCACTGGCAGGGTTATGTGGGAGTCTGATAGATTCTCTGTTGGGAGCTACTTTGCAATTCAGTGGATTCTGCACTGTTCGGAACAAAGTAAGCTGCTCCTTCTACTATTTATCATCGAGCGCCTCTGGTGCTGGCATGGTGATGCCATAACCATGTGCATTTAAATGAAGGATAACATTTGACTGTCTTAAGCAGGTTGTTGGAAAACCTGGACCAACAGTGAGGAAAATTTCAGGACTCGACATTCTCGACAACAATGCTGTGAACCTTGTCTCTGTACTGCTGACCGCCTTGCTGACTTCCGTTGGCTGCGCATGCATTTTCTGAACAGTGCCGATTGTTCGATTAAGTTGCAATTATAGCCGTTCTCATGAATACCTCATGTTTTCCGATCTGGTAGCATGTCATGGTGATTCCTTCTGTACAATTTACTCGTGGCACTTGAGAAACTGGTTGTTGATTAACTGTCGTTTCTAAGGCATGAATGTACTTATGAGTCCACAAACAGTTCTGTTTTAGCGCTAAATATAAATAAAATATGGAGAAAAGGAGCAAAGCAAAACAAGTAAAAGGGAACTTTTTCGAAACAGATACAAATTAAGCAGCAATAATGGAATATAATAGCTGGTACGGACTAAAGAATGGAGGCAGCCTTTCTCTTCTCGGTGATTTGGTTGTTTTTTATTCGAAAGTAATTTTTAAAAATAATTTTTAACAATAATGTATTAAAATAATTTAAAAATACTAAAATATATTAATTTTAAATAAAAAATAAAATTTATTTTTTTAAAAAAATATTTTTAAAATACAAATACAAATTATGGGTATTTTCCTCTTCGCCCACCTCTTCATGGATGCACAACTAAGTTTTGATTCATGTAGTTTTATATTTTTGAAAATTTGATCCTTGTAGTCTTAGTTAGTAATCATAAAACTTTATTTTTTTTTTCTCAAATCTCACTTCTTGAATATTGCAAGAAGTTTAATTTGGTTTTTAAAGTTTTTAGAAAAATTCAATCAAGTCCCTAAGGTTTTTTTTAACGTTTTAATCCTTGGATGTTTGAGGAGCTCAATTAGTACTTGAAGGTTTTGTAAAAGCTCAATTTGGTAATTGTAGGTTTATTTGCATATTAGTCCTTATAGGCATAGATCCTCACATTTTAGTCATAAAACTTTATCTTCTCACGTTTAGGTCCATAGATATTGAGCTTGAAAAGGTAAGAAGAGAGATTTCAACCAACCATATTTCTGCCATAACAAAAAAGCAAAAAAGACAAGTTTTCATTAAAAAAACCTTTTTTTTTTCTTGTACCTTTCGTTTTATTCTTTAATTATCATTTACAATTCTGTTGACTGTTTGGATGATCTATTAGTTTAAAACTTTAAATGTCATTTAATTTATTATATTAAAAATAAAAATCATATTTTTATTTTTATTTATTAGTTAACAATTTTCGAGGAAACTCAGTGTAGAATGGTCCATCAATATCTTAGAAGTACAACTGTGGAATGAGAACGGCTTGTACCTTGTTTTATCATTAAATATCTCACTGTGCTTTCTACTCGTACTGTGTCAAGAGGATGGATAGGCTGCTGCTTTACTCACCTGACCTATTGCCGGGACATCGACCACCCGTGAAGAGCGAAGTGGTCCGTCACTTTCTCAAGGGAATAGCAAAGTGGCATGCATGGTTGGCCGCCTGTACAGAGGAGGGTTTATTATTCACATGCTATTTTTTTGGTTTGTTGGGTATGTTTAGAAATATATTAAAATATAATTTATTTAAATTATTTTTAATATTAATATATTAAAAATATTTAAAAACATAAAAAAATTAATTATGAATAAAAATAATTTAAATCTTTTAAAAAACACGTTTTCAACCACGTTTATAAATACACACAAAAATCACGACGTCTCATTGTGTAAACTAAATCATTTGTATCTGTTATATTATTGATTGAATGAAGATTTTGTTTTTGTTATTTTAAATTAGATGACCGATAGTTTGACATGAAAATAAATATATCAAATAAATTTATTTTATAAATATTAAAATAATTAAATATTAAATCAATTCAGATTAACTTGATAACCTTTTAATTTGCATACCAAGTTATGAGGCTCGATCATCTTGCATAACATTTAAGGTTTTTTTTTTTAAAATTTAAAAAAAAAAAAATAAAGGATCGATTTGGGTAAATAGCTATTATTTAAAATATGTTTTATTTTAAAAAATTATTTTTAATATTAATATATTAAAAAAATAAAAAAATAAAAAATTAATTATACAAAAAAATAATTTAAAATTAAAAAAAAACATGATTTTAACCATGTTCTCAAATGCATACAAAAATCACAATGTCTTATTATTATATAAACTAGATTATTCGTATGTGTTCCATTGTAGATCGAATCAAGATTTAAACTAGATTATTCGTATGTGTTCCATTGTGATTATTTTTTTTTTAACTTGGATGGCCAGTAGTTTGATATAAAAATAAATATGTATGATGAAATTTATTTTATAAATATTAAGATGATAAAATATTGAATGAATTCATATTAATTTGGGTAATCTGTTAATTTACATACCAAGTCATGAGACCTGATTATCTTGTAGGTTCAAAGATAACCAAAATGATTGGTGAAAACGTAATTTGACTCAAAATAATATTTAAGGTGATTTTTTTTAAAGAATGTTAAGACAACAACATATTAGATCGATTCGAGTCAATCCGAATTAATTTTTCAATCCATATATCAAGTCATAAGACCATAATAATATTATAGAAAATACATTAAAACAAATTATAAAACTTAATTTCTAATAAACACAATGTTGAAGGATGAAATTAAAAAAATTAATTAAAAAATAAAATAAAAAATAACCTAAATCAACTTAGATTAACCTGCCATACATGTAGCCCGGGTCATGAGATTGAGATAATTCAATAAAAAAATTATAAAGTTTAATTTCTAATCAACTCATTATTTAAACATAAAATTAAAAAAAATTAATTAAAAAAAATAAAAAATAACTCAAGCCAAGGTTGCCATACTCATGATCTAAGTCATAAGATGAGAATAAACTTATATAAAGAAAATAAAATAAATTACAAAATTTAATTCTTAATCAATTCAATATTATAAAATAAAATAAAACATTAATTTAAAAAATTCAAATTAATTGAGTTAACCTATCAAAATCTTATCATAAATCATGTTATATTAAATAACGAGCCTGAGATAATTATTTCAAAAATAAATATACAGCAATATTATTTCAATGAATAATGTCCTTTAGGAAGAGCAGCACAGTAAATTTTCCTTTTTTAATTTATTAATTTATTTTTAATTGTAAATAATATTACTGTTACCCAGAATATTTATATACAATGTACTGAAAAAAAAAAAAAAGGTTTTAAGGGCAGACCTGCACTCAATCCAAAGACTTTAATCTTTGCTGCAGACCGAGGAACTTTATGCAACATATGGGCCCTTACTGTCAGACCCCCCAGAAATTTAGTTCGGTGCAGGCTTAATAATTCATGCAATTTTGTCGGGAGGAAAACAGTTTTATATATAATAGTATGCCATGAATAGTTGTAACAATAGAGGTTAAATCCACACCAGCACGCGTTTTTTTTTTTTAAAAGCTGGAAATTTCCTCGACCATGTAACTTACCCTGGGGTTTTTAAGAACAAGGGTAAATAGGTAAAACGCATCACCAAGAGATGAGACGCACCGTCCTTCATTCTTTATTTTTATTTTTAACAGCAGCCCCCAAGAAAAGCAAATGCAAAACGCAAACTCCGAGGTTTTTAATGGTTTACTTTTTATTTTAAAAATATTTTTGTAAAGAATTTTATATATTTTTTAAATTAATATTTTTTATATTTTTAGATCATTTTGATATACAGATATAAAAAAAATTTTAAAAAATAAAAAAAATATTATTTTAATATATTTCAAATTAAAAACACTTTAAAATATAATTATTATCTCAATCAAAAAGTACATAAATAACATTACATTTTAATTCCTTAATAGTTAATGCTATTAATGTCAAAATTTGGAATTCAAAATTTAGAATTATAATAAATTATAAAATAAAATATATAAGTTTATAAAAAAATTTATCTGATTTAAGATTTTTTTAGATTTCAAAATCATTTATCAAAATTCTAATATTGGTTGAAATTGGTTCATAATACAATCAATTTTGACAACAAATAAATACTTGAATTATTGTTGGATATATAAAACTTTAAAATTAGTTGAGTATACAACCGCTAGAACATGTTGTACAATTTTCGAAAATATCTTATATTTTTAAGCATTATTCTTCCACCAATCCAAAATATCTAATTTATCATCATTGAGATTTTCACAACCATCAACCAAATACCTTTCAGCCTCATTTATATTTTTCACACTATCTTCCTCCTATAAATACCTTTTGAATCAAGCTAAAATGTTAACATCTAACTCCATATCATCAATAGTATCATTAACATCCTATTTATGCCCATTATCATTCACCACTTCATCAGCTTTTAAATAAAACTTATATAAACTCACCAAATTATTTTTCACCTTTTTTATTAGCAATTATACATTGTCATAATCATACAACTCATTAAAACAATATAACACATATTTCAACTTGAGACGTGGATCCAAAACATTAGCTACATATAATAACAAATTCTGATTTATTTCACAATCCCAATACTTCTTAGACTTTAATATCATGTTCATCGCCATTCCATTTAAAATATGATCTCTACTTTTATACAATTACAACAAGTTTGTATGCATATAAACTAATTCATTGAAAAATAAATTTGATGTAACATGCAACGAGTTAGAAAATTTCAATGTAACCATATAAATTTTTTTTAAGAACTTTACCAGAGTTCTAGCATTTTTCCAGACCTTTAAACTAGGTGGCCTATGTTTGTTTTTTTTTTTCCCCTTTTGAATCAACCTTTTAAAAGTAATTCATATACCTAAGCTCACTTTCACCTAACCTCACAAACACCTTTTCAAACTTTTTAGCAACTTCTAATGACAGACTAAAAGATTAATGTCTTCTTCTAAGAGTAGAGGTGTTGAAATAATAAATAACCCGACAAGAGTGAGGTCGAACCATAGAGATATTAACTATATAAATTAACAACAACAACAACAACAACAATGATGATGATAACAAAAACAATAACAACAATAATAAGAGGACTTTGAGATGTAAGATTAATGTGAAGATTAAACAATGATAAAAACCAATGCTAAGGTTAAATGATCCACTAATGGTATTTCAAACAAGTATAGTATAAACTTCTTTTATTACTCACCTGGAAACCACACACAAAGAAGGTGTCAATCAGATTATAAATTATTAACATGATTATATTAGTTATCTTATTTAAATAATGTTAATACTTATAAATGTTGTCAGGTATTCATTATTATAACTTATGTTAACAACAAATTAAGTTCCTTTCATAGCATAAGTGTCGATTATACCATATGATTGAGTTATGAAAATGCCAAGTATTTGTTATACAAAGGGTTATATAACATAAATCTAGATTAACCATTTAACAAGCAAAGTATTAACAGTGAATAAGATAACAAATACAAAACATGTTAGTATCAAATATTAAAGTCCATGTTGAGTTTATAATAAATTTATTCTTACACCATTAGTGCAACCTTTTTAGATTGACATAATAAACTTAACTAAACATAATGAAAAAGAGAAACATAAATAAATAAGATACAAACATAAATAAGATATAAATTGACTAAGTAAAGGAAAGAAAATGAAAAGCACAAACAAGATATTAATATAAGCAAAACTTAAGCATTATAAAAATATAAAGAAAGAGCATGAACATGATCTTGATCTAAAAACCAAGATGTCTAAATGTATGGCAAATGCCTTATTTTATAGGCTAAAATTTGAAACTATTGATTTGATGACTGATTGTTGAGTGTGTGACCACATCTTGACATTGACAACAATCTTTATCTTCTTATTTGTTGAAAACATCATTGTTGACATCATAATTTAAATAGATAGTCTTCATGTAAATTCTAGAAAATTGTCTCATCTTTCCAACTAAAAAAAAATTGGTGCATTTGGACTTCTAGAACGCGAGATATAGGATAAACACTTAACAATGTTTGGGCTATAGGACAGATTCAGACTTCTCTTTTGATGCTAAGATTTGGACTCTAAATAGTAGAATTAAGTCTTGGACTCTCATGAATGTTTTAGAATTATGTCATAACTTTCTAGCCTTAAAAACCAAACTGAAATACAAGATCTATAACTCCAGATATGACCCAATGACTGAATAATGTTCTAGTTTGGACTGAACCAACATCTCTTTTCTAAGCTTAGCCTTATCTTTGTCTTCTCAATTTCAATAGTTAAACTTATCAATCAATTCTTTTATTTATGTGATAGGCCTGCATTTAAGATGAACATTAACTATTAATTAAAGGTATCTTATATTTATTAGATATGTTATTATAATACATGCTCTAGTTAAAGAGTTATTAATACTTCAAGTGTAAAATGATGATATAAAACCTCGATAAAAATACAATTTAAAGTACTAATCACATCCCTAACCAGTTTATTTCTAGTCCCTAGTAAGTAAAGCTATAAAATAGAAAAAGAAATTACAAGTTCTGCAAAGCAAGACATTCATCATTCAACTTCCATTAATCCACCCAAATAAATAAACTCTCGTTAAATTTATATATCTACTCAATACCTGCTTACCAAGATATTAATAAACCTTTCTTTTTTATGTGCTTAATGTACAAAAACATAGATGATGGAGCTTTTATTGGAAGAAAATAATATTTTGTTTTAATGTTTAAGGTTAATTTTCTTGGGTTAAGATTATTATTTTTTAATTTTTTTTATATATACAGATAGCACAATGCATCTTTAACCAATGTAATGAGCTTTTGATGAATCCCAGACCAGTTGATCTTAGGGTATTAGGTGTTGAGACACCCCTTCGAGCTTAGCGACATGACCAAATAATTGATGTCTTCTTCTAAGTATATGAGTATTAAAGTAATAAATAATCCGGCAAGACTGGAGTTGAACCATAGGGAGGTTAATAATATAAATTATAAATAATAAATGAAAACAAGTTGAAGAAAATTCTTAAGATGTGATATTGATATAAATATTAAAGAAGGATAAAATAATTATTAAGGTTAGAGGATCTATTAATAATATTTCAAACAAGTATAGTATAAACTCTTTTTATTACTCAACTAGAAACTATACACAAAAGATATTCCAATCGGATTATAAATTGTTAACATGATTATATTAGTTATCTTATTCAAATAATGCTAATACTTGTAAATATTTTCAAGTATTATGATTATAACTTATGCTAACAACAATTCAAGTTCCTTTCATAGCACATGTGTCGGTTATACCATACGGTTGAACTAAGAAAGTGCCAAATATTTGTTGTACCAAGGGTTATATAAGATAAATCTAGATTAACCATTTAACAAGTAAAGTATTAAAAGTGAACAAGATAACAAATACAAAATATGTTAGTATCAAATATTAAAGTCCATGTTAAGTTTATACTATACTTATTCTTACGCCATTAGCGTAACCCTTTCACATTGACATGATAAACTTAACTAAACATAATGAAAGAGAGAAACATAAATAAACCAGATAAGAACATAAGTAGAATATAAGTTAACTAAGTAAAAAAAGAAAGAAAATAAAAAGTATAAACAAGAGATTAATATAAGCAAAAATTAAGTATTATAAAGATATAAAGAGAGCAAGAATATGATCTTGATATGAAAACTAAGATGCCTAAATGCATGACAAATGCCTCCTTTTATAAGCCAAAATTTAAAACTATTGATTTGATGACTAATATTGAGTGTGTGGCCATATCTTGACTTGATGACAATTATTATCTTCTTTTTTGATCAAAAATATCATTGCTAATATCAGAATTTCAGCAAATAATTTTCATGAAAGTTCTAGAAAATTATCTCAACTTTACAAAAAAAAAAAAAAAAATCAATGCATTTAGATTTCTAGAAGTTGAGATATAGAATAAACATTGAACAGTGTCTAGGCTGCATGATAGATTTGAACCTCTCTTTTGATGCTAAAATTTGAACTTCCAAACGGCTAAATTAAGTTTGGACTCTTATAAATGTTTTAGGTCTATGTCATAACTTTCTAGTCATATAAACCAAACTGAAATTCAAGATTTACAGCTCTAGATATAACCTAATGATTGAACAATATTCTGGTTTGGACTGAACCAACATTTCTTTTCTAAGCTTAGCCCTTCTTTTGTCTTCTCAATTTCAATAGTTGAACTCATCAATCATTCCTTTCATTTATGTTATAAGCCTATATTTAAGATGACCATTTACTATAAATTAAAGGTGTCCTATATTTATTAGATATGTTGTCATAAAATATGTTCTAGTTAAAGAGTTATTGATACTTCAAGTGCAAAATGATGATATAAAACCTTGATAAAAATATACTTTTAAGTACTAATCACACTCCCAACCAACTTATTACTAGTCTGTAATAATCAAAGCGTTAAAATAGAAAAATAATTTACAAGTTCTGCAAAGCAAGACATTCATCATTCAACTTCCATTAATCTACTCAAATAAAAAAAACTCTCATTAAATTTATATATCTGCTCAATACTTCCTTACCAATATATTAATAAGCCTTCCTTTTTATGTGCTCAATGTATGAAAACATAGATGATGAGGCTTTTATTGGAAGAAAACAATATTTTGTTCTAATGTTTAAGGTTAACTTCCTTGGGTTGAGATTATTTTTTTTTTCTTTTTTTTAATATTTATACAGATAACACAATGCATCTTTAACCCATGCAACAAGCTTTTGACTAATGACTTCTAGACCAGATGGTCTTAGGGCATTAAGTGTTGAGACACCTTTGCGAGCTTAGTAACTTGGGTTGCAGATACTGATACGTAGATAATGCAATATTTGATTAAGCTTTTCTCCTTAGCCTATGTAACAAGTGTTAAGCCAATAGCTCCCAAGTCAGTTGACTTTAAAGTATGAGGTATTAAAACACCCATTCGTACTAAATTTCTTAGGTTAAGGAGATTGCAAAACCAAACTTATCTATGTTTTTATTATCATCAATTGTTTTTTTTACAAATTATATAGTATCCTTTTTTATTTAGTTGTCATCTTTAACAAATAGAACATTCATAATTAATAATCTAATGTGCAACTCACAATCATATGTTAAAGTGTGTGTGTGAAAATATAGGTTTAAGAATATTTGTTAAATTAGTATATGAGCAAAATCAATTGATGATAATGCAAGAGTTTCTAAATTTGAATATTTCAAGAAGTATTCTAATAGACTTTATTAAGAATTTTTACTATGATGCATCTCAAGAGTCACTTTAATAAAAGAACTCCTTTACTTTGCCATCCTAGTAACAATAGTTTTGCAAATGGTTTATGAAATAAAAAATACAGTTTTTTTTTTTAAATATCAACTACTACCCTTTACCTCAACCAAAAAGAGACATTGCCCTCAATGTTTTAAGGTAGAAAGATAGAGTATAAAAGACATCATTTGAAATAATGAACACTGACAATTCTAAAATACATTTAAACAAACAAAATAAAATAATATGCTATTAATAAAACTAAAAGACACAAGGTTTCACAAATGAAAACTCAAATCCAATTTAAACTTTTTACAGCTTTTCTTAGTCGACTAATTTATACAACTCATGGAGGGATCAATTACAGGGATAAAAGATCATATTTTGTTAATTAATTGTTTAGCAGCAGCAACAAAGATTATAATTTGTCGTGCCGAAGATGTTAGGAATTTCTGTTCCACAGCATGATCAAGAAAAAACAATAAATTATCATAAAAACCATTAACATTTAACAGACCTATGAGTTTATAGTGAATGTGTAGTTAAGCCCATGAGGAAATATAAAAGATCTTTTCCTATGAGCCCAAACCACCTGATAAGGTATTGAAGGCATCAATATGGTTAAACATTATATTCATTCGATTAAACATTATAGAGACTTTGAGTTCCTCTCCAATTATTTTTTTAATGATGTCCTTTTTTGCTAAAGCTTTGGGAACGACCTGCAAAACTTGACTGCCTGTTAAAAATGCAGCTACTGACACACTCCCTATTAATCCAAGGTTGCCTCTCCTATAAATTAAATGAATCTTTCTCTTAGCTAGTACCTGACCAAGATGATTTGCTGATTCTAAAAATTTTATTTTGTTTTCAGTATTGGATCCACAAAAAATACAAATATTTATTATGTAATGACTTGAGAAACCTATTGTTTCTACACACTTCTATATTTATTGAATGTATGGGTTGAGTAGAAATGAAGGGAAGGAAGAGAAGATTTTATAGATGAGAAATTAAAAATACAATCATACCACCTATATATACGCCGGTTGAAGTCTCTCTCTCTCTCTCTCTTTCTCTTATTCTCTTTCTATTTATTTATTTTGAAAAATCATATATATGTACAGGTAGTTGTGATTGTGACTCACATCTTCTATTGGTTTTACATTCAAGAACGGCTTAAACGTCCTCTATGGGTAGGGGATAGACTTCTCATCCATTTTTTTTTTAAATGGGCAAACATGTTTTTTTTTTATGAAAATGGGGTTATAAGTCATGAAAGACACAATGCACATTGCCACTAGGATATGTCCCAAAAGTCAATAGAAGATTATTCAAAGACTTTTTATATTTTGAAATAAATGCTGACTTTTGATAATTTTCACAAGCTTTTTAGAACACATGTGTGTCTTTGAATATGATGGACCAATAAAATCTATATTGTAAGATTTTTGCAGTTTTTTTAATGAGAAATGACCCCCCACATGTCTCAGAATGAAAAAATTTAATGGCACTACTTACCTCATTATCGGGAATGTATCTTTAAAATATTTGATCAGGATAATATTTGAATAAGTAAGGGTTATCCCAATAAAAGTTATTCACTTCGTTCAAAAACTTTCCTTTGTCTTCAGTACTTTAGTAAGCTAGCAAAAATCCTGAAGTAAGAAAATTGATATTTTTAGCAAACCAAGGTATTGAACTAAGAGAAAGTAAAGATTTGTGAGGAAAGTAATCTTTGATTAATGTGATGTTGGATGTCGAATCTTTTTTCAATCTTGATAAAAGATCCGTATCAACATTTTCGATGCCTTTATTATCCTCGATTTCTTTTTGAGAATAAATCATTTGCAAATCTATATATTTATCAAATTAAAAGAAAGTGCTAAGTATTTATTGTACCAAGTGTTATACAACACAAATCAAGATTAACCATTTAACAAGCAAAGTATTAAAAGTGAACAAGATAACAAATACAAAACATGTTACTATCAAACATTAAGGTCCATATTGACTTTATACCATACTTATTCTTACACCATTAGTGTAACTTTTTCACCTTAACATAATAAACTTAACTAAACATAATAAAAGAGAAATATAAATAACTAAGATAAGAACATAAATAAGATAAAGAACATAAATAAGATAAAGGTTAATTAAATAAAGAAAAATAAATGAGAAGTATAAACAAGAGATTAACATAAGCAAAACTTAAGCATTACAATAAAAAAAGAGTAAGAACATGATCTTAGCTTCCTAACAAATTTTTTTTTTGAGCTTATTTAGACTTCTAGAACTCAAGATATGGGTTGGACACTGAACAATGTCTAGGCTGCAAGATAAATTTGGACTTCTCCATTGATGCTAAGATTTGAACTTCCAAACAACAAAATTGAGTCTTGCATTCCCATGAATGTTTTAAGCCTATGTCTTAACTTTCTATCCATATAGAGCAGACCCACATTTAAGTTTTATAGCTCCAGATATGACCTAATGACTGAACAATGCTCCAGTTTGAATTGAACCAACATCTCTTTTCTGAGCTTCACATTTTTTTTGTCTTCTTAATTTCAGTAGTTGAACTCATCAATCAATCCTTTGATTTATGTGATAGACCTGCATTTAAGATGATCATTTACCATAAATTAAAGGTATCTTATAGTATTAGACTTATTATTATAAAACATGTTTTAGTTAAGGAGTTATTGATACTTCAATGACTAAATAGTGTTCTAGTTTGAAGTAAACCAACATCTCTTTTCTATGCTTCACCCTCTCTTTGTCTTCTCAATTTTAGTAGTTGAACTCATCAATCAATCCTTTGATTTATGTGATATGCCTGCATTTAAGATGATCATTTACCATAAATTAAAGGTATCTTATAGTATCAGACTTATTATTATAAAACATGTTTTAGTTAAGGAGTTATTGATACTTCAAGTGCAAAATACTTATATAAAACCTTGATAAAAATACACTTTTAAGTACTAATTACTAATACTAGTGATTCAAAATCCACTAGTGGATATGTCTTCATACTCAATGGAGCAATTGTATCTTAGAAGTCTTATAAGCAAACATTCATCACAAGATCTATGATGAAATCAAAGTTTATTACTCTTGATAAAACTATAAAGAAAGTCACGTGGTTTTGAAATTTCTTAGATGATATTCCATGTTGGCCGAAAACAACACCATTAATTTATACCTCAATTAGCAATTGAGATGATATAAAATAATATAAAGGTAATTTTATATATATTATAGACATACTTGCTCTTGAATGAATATTTTTATTGACTATATAAAGTCAAATAGTTTTAAAGCATTTAAAGATGAAAAAGTTTTATTATGGTAAACCCTACCTAGTTGACTGGAGATTCTAAGATCTAAGTTTAAAGAAAAAATAAGTTATAAAACATTCTTAATAGTACTAAAAAATAACTATTCTATGTCTATTCCTGTGATGACAAAGGTGTAAGTTGTAGTGTGATGAGGGTGAGTTATGCTTTTAATAATCTCATATCTTGGTATACCAAGTGGAATATAATAGAATATGTCTAGTAAAGGATTATTTATATGAAAGAAAAATATGGTCATTTTTTTAAGAATTATAAAAGGCTAAAATTCTTTAAAACACTCATAAAATGATGAGTTGTTTTGGGCCTAAAAAAACACAATTATGAGAAAAAAAATTGCATAAAATGATGAGTTGTTTTGGGCCTAAAGAAACACAATTATGAGAAAAAAAAATTATATAAGTATTATTATCTTGATTTATGTAAAAAAATTGAATAATTTAAGATCTTATATTTATTAATTAGTCGAATAAATCTGACAATACATCATTGGATAAGACTAGAGCTAAAAACTTTTTATTATGATATAGTGATCTATTGATTTAATTTGTCTCTACAATTCAATATGTATTCCTACATTGTTCAATCAATTTTCATTCATGTAGAAAACTTTTGAAGACGTTGAGTTTTAAACATGGTTTTTAGGTACATTTAAGGTCTAATTAAAAGTGGAATCTATCAATTTTTTCTGTTAAAACTTTGTTAGTAAATATTATTCAACATGAATACTATAACATGGTTTTTAGGTACATTTAAGGTCTAATTAAAAGTGGAATCTATCAATTTTTTCTGTTAAAACTTTGTTAGTAAATATTATTCAACATGAATACTATAACATGGTTTTTAGGTACATTTAAGGTCTAATTAAAAGTGGAATCTATCAATTTTTTCTGTTAAAACTTTGTTAGTAAATATTATTCAACATGAATACTATAACATGAAATATTGAAATAACTAAAATCAATTATAAGTGAATAAAAAATTAATTTAAAAAACTTTTGATAGAGTTGACAAATACCAAAATTCAACCTTCAAACTTTATTTTACGTTGAAAAATTAAAATTCTTCTCTTTCAAAGTCTATATACATGTTTATATGGTCTGTGTCCACATTGAAAAAAGAAAAAATTATTCTTCTCTTTAAAGGTCTCTATATAGAGGCTTTTATTGGTTTATGAAATATAAACAAAAAGAAAGAATTATTTATCCTCCTTTACTTTTAATTTTTGCTTTTATTCCAGTTTTTTGTGTGAGAAAAGGAGTAGGCTTTCTTAAGAACATCAACACAGTAGCGTGATTGTTGAATATGCGAGGAAATTTGCATCTACCACTTGCACTAATTGGCGTGTAAATTTGCTTTCAAGTACAAATGGTATAGCTCTCAAAATAATATTGTTATGTCATATAATATAAGCTTTAACAAGTAAGTGTGATTTAATTTATTTAAACATTTAAACTCATTGCAATATAAAATATTAATTATTTAATGTATTTAATTAATATCATTATTTTTTATTTGATTTTTTTAAATATATTTTTAACATAATTCATTATAAATTCATCTAAACAATACTTAACTAATACCTTAAGATACGTCTTATCTTTTTCCCAACTTTCTATGACCTGTTGCCATTTTAACTGATCATTACTTGAAGGTTTATAAAGGAAAAGAAATAAATAAATAAAATTCATGATTCCTGCAGCGCTGCCCTACAGGTAAACACTATACCACTACACGTGCATAATCAAAACTTATTTTTAACATAACAAGTATGTAAGATTTGCTAATATTTATAACAAAAAAATATTTCAAATTATATAAGGATTATTTTAACTTAATTCTGTTAATTTTACTAGATTTAAAATAATCAATAAAAAAATAATTTAATTTAAAATAAATATTTAAAATACTATTTTTTATTTATTAATATTGAAATGGTAATATATTGAATGAAGTTGGATTAACTTAAATTAACATGCATACTTATTTGTATTTTAATAAATTTAATATTAAAATATAAAATTAATACAAAAATTATTTAAGTCAACTCAGATTAGTTTCTAATAAAAAATAAATAAAATAAATTATGAATCTTAATTTTAAATTAGTTTGATGTTATAAAATTAAATTTTAAAAAAATTAATTAAAAAACAACAAAAAATCAATTTAAAGATAAAATTAAAAAAACTCAAATTAATTAAATTAATTTATCAAATTTATATTATAAAATAATTAATTAAATTAATTTATCAAATTTATAGTCCAGAAGATAAAACTACTTAAATGATCTTGTAAAAAATAAATTAAAAAAATTATAAGTTTAAATTTTTTATATTAAAAAATAAAATAAAAAATAAATTAAAAAATTTATAAGTTTAAACTTTTTCTATTAAAAAATAAAATAAAATAGAAATTAAAGAAAACAAACCACCATCCCAATAAATAAATGATTTGTGAGGAGAAATACATCAAAATCTCTCCACATTGTTTTTTTAAATTGTTAATTTGTTGGTGGGTTTCGCTCTTGCTGCAATTAGAGATGACAGAGGGTCTCCATTTCGAGATCGACAACTCGGAAACAAGAACACAACTCATCAATTAAAGAATAAAATACAGGCAAAATAAAGAGCCCTTCGATAATGATAGAAGTGTCAATACACATGCATAATTGCACGCTACGAGGCTCTTCCAATCCAACTGAACTCCCCCCATGTGCCAAACAAACCTTCAAGAGGCAGCTGTATTACCACTTAATAACACTATAATACATCACCTTAGCACAGACCAATCCTTCTAGCATCCCAAACTCCTTCCTCTTGCAACATTGCAATGAGAGCTGCTAATATATATGTTTTTTTTTAGCTTCCCACATGGCATCCCTCAAACACCTAGCAGGTAACAGAGCACGAGACAGGTAAAATATTATCAGCTCTAGGTTGTAGATCTGCAGCATTTTCCAGGCGCTCCCAAGTCAATCTCCGCTTCTCAGCTTCCACACTTGACAAAGAGTCTTGCTCCTCCAGCTTACGTTGGCAGGCTAGCACTAGTTCTTCATCCATCTCACAGAACATCTTCCTAATATGCTGTGTCTGAATAAGCACTGATTGGTTCCAGTGATTCAGGGTGTTCTGCTCAAGAGCTGAGAAGACAAGAGGCACAATAACCTGACGGTTATGTTCAATAAGTTTAAGGATCCGTTCATTGTTCCATAGCAAGTGAGCTCGTTCAGCCACCTGGAAAGGTGAAAGCAAGCTCATTATTGTTCTCTGGACACAAATACATAACATAACATGTCTTAAGAACATCTTCACGGATTTGAAAATTCCTCATCGAGTATAGGATAGGACAATGGCTAATGTCCGAGAAAATGCCAATGACTAGGAATTCATCCCATTGCCGTAATGAAAATAACCTATTACCAGTTATAGTACAGAAAAATCTCAATGTTCCCAAACAGTGTTATTTTTATCTTTGACGCAGCAATTTTTCTAGCTATCTCTGATTTAGCACCATTCCTTTTGCAATTTCCACATAAAAACATACAAAAAACAATGAATAATTACAGATTTGATGCATGAATAGAAACTGTAAAAAATCATTCACATTTTAAACTTGGAGGCGTTTTCAATAAGCTGTACGGGATAATGTTCTCCTTTATCCTGTTGAAACAAGCAAGACTTGTTAAGTATCAACTACTGGGATAACCAGTCATTTATCTTCAAATTATTATATAATGGAACTATTATCCCACACTATCAGAGAGCCTGTCTTACCATTTTAGTAAAAGGTGTAAGTGGCAGAGCTTTAAAGATCTTTCTGATTACAGATACAATTATCCAACTGACACAGAAGCAAGAAGTGACAAGGCAAATGCAGAAACAAAAAGAAACAATTATTTGAAAACTCCATACATTGGATCAATCAAAGTACATGATTTTGCATTAAGGAATTGAAAAACCACTAAATAGGAAATATAAATAGATTTGTAATAAACTACTCAAATTAGTAAAATTCTTTAGAAATAATATAAGCCATGAATAATTAACTAAATAATGAATGTTAATCCTACAATCCCTTCCTCATTTTCCATTGTGCTAAAGAGCGTGGACGTTTGAGTCCTTTTCAACGCATAATATTGAGAATGTTCATTGAATGAACAATTTAATAAGGTCATCAGTTTGAAGATTTATCACTACAAAATTTGTACTTCTATGATGGGGGCCTGGGCACAATGCCCATCGGTTGAATGGATTTCATAAGCTTCTTTACCTAAAGCAAGTTATCAAGAATGCAGTTCTACACTATTGAGAATAGGAGGCTAAGAAACAAATAGTATCACATGAAAAATTGTGAAAGATTTAAAGATTGAGTCAAAAGATTTAACAAACACGACTCATTTAAAGAGGTCTTTACCTGATAATGAGAGCTATTGAGGCAGCGTCTTATTCGCCGAAATAGGGGGACCATGATCTTTTGAAACTCATCCATACCAGTCATCTCTAATATTTCTTCTAGCTCACTTATAAACATCAATTCCTTCTGGCTGTTAGTCACAGGCCAATACTTCAACAGTCCCTTAATCACAGGACTAGTCAACCTTGGATCCTTTTCTATAAACTGTACAACACAATAAGATAGTTGCTGGTGATAAATACCCACTGATTTTGGTTTGTGCAGAGGAATCAAAGCCCTCCAGAGAAAAATTTTGTGTTCCTCTTTCAGTGGCAATGCAAACCCGCTAATAACACTCCCAAAAATTTCCAACAGCTCAGCAATTCCATTATGACGTTCAGTTTCAAAGACAAAATGATAGATGATATTGCTAACTGCTTTTCGGATAAAGGGCCGGTGCACCATGAACTTTCCATAAATTCTATGCAGAATGGTTTTCAAACAGTCTCTTTCTCTTGGGTCCACAGAATCAAAAAGCTCAAGTAATCTCAATATGAAAGCATGATCAACATGCTTCTTAGCAGCCTTGGCATCAACAGAACTAACAAACCTAAGGAGTAGATCATACACACTTTGCAAATGTGACCAAGCAGGATCAAACATTGGTTCTTCATCTTCTGTTTCCCCACCTGTGTTAACAGTACGATACTTGGGTGGAAAAACCCTAAACAGGTTATTTGCACACATTTTACAAATTGCAGCAATTGCGGGTTCAGTAAACTTAGCAGATCCGGATGAAACAAAATCAACAAGATCTATAAGCACTTGATGTTTAAGATCTTGCTGAACAGCATTTTTATCTGGATCACTGCAGTCAGAAACCTCGCAACAAAGGTTTAATTTACTGACAAAAAGGTTTTGCTTCTGCAGGTTTGAGACATCTTTGAAGGATAGATGGGGATCCACTGCCTCCATTCCAGCCATTATGCTTGCAGGAAATACTGCTGAAGATACCCGTTTAACAACATTCAACCGACTAGAAAAAGAATTCCCACCATTTGTAGATGGGCCCGAGCAGGTAGAATCATTGCCACAATCAATCCCAGTAGAATCCAAAGGATCAGATTTGGGGAACTTGCGGGGAATTTTGCTAAGGATTTGCTTGAGCATGGCAGTAATACAACAATTTTCAGCACACGAAACCCTGGATTGCAGTGAAAAGCAATGTATTAGAATATAACAAAGATGAAGATAAAAAAAGGGGGGAACGGGCAAGGATCGGCTCTTTGCTTCTTAAATCAGCTAGGAAATAATCCACAAGAAATGATTATATGTAATAACAAGCCTTTAAACAAATACACCTAAAAATCTTTACACCTCCAAAACTATTATAAGTAATAAATTAATCTATAAAGAAAATTTTCATCACTTGAATTGCAACTAAAAAACCCTTAAGAAAGAAATTCCAGATCAAATTTGATACCAAAGAAGAAAAACAAAAAAACGTATAACTTTCATAACCACCAAATATAATCCAGTTTGAAGGAGAAGTAAACTAAAATCAGGGATTATGCAGAATTTTTCCTATTATTTGGTATTTCTAAATTGGGTTACTACTGTTCTTAATTTTCACTGAAGTGTAAGGACCTTCTTAGGGTTTGGTGAGCATTTTGTTGCTTTTATAGACGGGAAAAGAGGGTAGGAGAGCCTATCCCCATTGTTATATTTCTCCAAGAACTACACTACGATTGATGCCAAAGACATTTTTATTTTTGGTGCAAAGGAGAGGAGAGGAGAGGTTCAAACACGAGCTGTTTGGGAGAGGGCCACAACTCATCATTATGCCAAAGACATTCCAAGTAGAAATTGAAATTGGATATATTAACAATTCTGTTTTATTTGAAGCACAAAATTATAGGTGCAGTATTGATAAATTGCATACCTAACAAATTGAAAATACTATTGTGTGATACTATTTCGTTAGAAACATAGACCACATACAACATCTCCACATGGCTCATCTTTTCCAAATATTTCATATCCAGCTCTGTGAACTATCATAGAACCATAGATGATGAGATCCCTCCCACCACCATTACAAAATTTCCCTATTACTTACAATTAATATTTAGCTTCAGCATCAAAGCTGACAACCCCAAAATTGTCCCAGTCAACTACATTAATTTATGAGCATGCTTTTTTACAGTATCGTCATTCAGAAAGCCACTGCAAAAACCTAAGTAAGAAGAAAAAAAGTATACAGATCAAACCTGCTAACAATCATTTTGACACCAGAAACACTAATGGGGGAGCTCACCAAACTAGTGATCACAACAAGGGACATTTACATAGCAAACATTCTATTAAAGAGAAACAAGAAACAAAGAAAGTAGCAAATCAGTCCACGGCAGAAAATCAGAGAATATATAAAGTCATAGATCTGGGAAAATTATGATAACAAGATAAGTGAATGATCAATGATCTACCCGTAGCTCAGATCTTCATTGTAACCCTTTTTCATATAAATAATAAAAAAAAAGAACTTTATATAGCTACCATTAAATATAGTGTAGCATTTTCATATTCAACCAAAAGAATTTTGAGCTTTAGGCAGTAGAGAGAAAGAAGAGAACCTGGAAATGAGCGAGACTTGGAGAGAGGAGAGATGTTTCAGTAAGCAAAGAAATGAAAATGTTGCTATAAGAGAGAGAGAGAGAGATTTACTATTAACAGCTTTTTTAAAGAGGGGAGAAAGCAAACTACTTTTTAGTGAATGGGGAGGAGAGAAATTTTTTTATTATGAGTCATTGAGATCTTCATGAATTATGAAAGAAAGAAGGAGGAAAAGAAAAAACCTCCTCGATTGAAGAGAATAAGAGGAGTGGCGTTTTCGGTGCTTTGCAAGTACCTGTGCGCCAGTCACCACCCCCACACAGTACTGCAAAATCTTTTCATTAATCTACCACTGCTACTCTGATCGTAGTTTAAGGAAAAAAGAGAAATAAAAAGAAAAGAAAACAAATGAATGTCCAGGCTTGGCTGGTGCGGGGTCCCACTGTTTGTCCCAATAATTTACAGAATATTAATCATGTAATATGGGACTACTATGTTTCCTGTCTTCTTTTCTTTTTGGAAATTTAGGAAATTCACTCACTACCTTAACCTGTTGAATTTTAACCTGGCACGTTCAATAGTCAGATGATGATGGTGTCCGATTTTAATTTGTCATGTCCAATAGTCACGTGATTTTTGTCTTATGACGACATGCATGGAGATAGCATGTTTTTCTTTTCTTTTCTCATGGAGAGGGAGGGCCGACGAGGCCTTGAGTTTCATCTGGGTCGAACTTCAATCCGCTGATGGGCTCCAATTTCTTATCTTTCTTGTTACCGTACTTGTCAACTATGGCTAAAGTCATTATTTTTGTAAAACTTAATTCAAATAAGTGGAGGGACGTTTGAGAGTAGAATAATGGTGGTAAATTTTATATATTTAATTTTTTCTTAATTTATTAAAAATTTATTAAGTATCGTAAAACTTGTAATAATTACAAAATTTTTTAAAATATCTCAATTCTATAAATTTCTTAAGGTATTTCAAACAATAGCTAAAACAATTATCACCTTTCAGTAAGGTATTTCAAACAATAGCTAAAATAATTATCACCTTTCAATTTCAAATTGAATTTTAAATCATGCAGATGTTGGTTAAACATATACAAGCATTACATGTAGAATAAAATACTTAACAACTTAATTTAATAATTCAATCGAAAAAATTATTCACATATTCATAGTAAGGTTACATAAAACATTTCAGAATAAAAGTCTACTCCCTAGTTTAATTAAAAAGAAACAAACTTGATATAATAAACATCACTTAAAAGCAGAGATTAACAATATAATAGATAGGTGTCCTCCAAATCTTCTTTATTTTTGGTCCCTCTTTTGTGCCACCTCTTCCTTATCTTTTAGTCTATTTTAGGGTTTTTCTATATATGTCCCCTTTCTTGCAGACCCCTCTTTTTTTATTTTATATTATGATCTTTTTACCCCTGTTAGAATGAAAATAATTTTTTTTTTATTTGAATTCCTTCTTACCCAAACATTATGGCCAGATTCGAGGCAGGAAACATGTGAATTCAAATATTTATATTTCTGAAGAAATTGTAGAAAATTAAATATTTTTTTCAACAACACTGTTCTTGCAATTTTTTGACCTCTGAGACTTGAGATAAGGGCCGTAAACCGATACAATATTTGGAGTGCAGAAAATTCAGGTCTGATTTAATCCTTATTTTTTTACTAGCTTTTTGGGCTTTGAAATAGCAAAACTGAGTTATATACCCTTCATATATTTTGTAGACCTTCATCTTAGATATTTGAAAGTGGTGACGAACATCTAGAACTGAGTTGTATAGCTTCCTTTGTAGCACACAATAAATCAATGTTCAGTTTATTATTGAATTTTATCTACTCAATAACCTAGTATCTAAAAATATATTAATTTCCCACAAGGTCAATATTTCAAAAAAAAATTCAAAATTCTAATTATCTTGTGCAACACATCTAAAATATTTCAAAATCAAGCATGAATAGTGAAAAATATACATCTTAAAAATTCCCTTATAAAATACTGCAAACTTGAATGTTTGCTTGTTCTAAAGTAAAAAGAAAACCATGAAAGCAGAGGGCTAAAAGCTCATGATAAGTTCAACTTTCACATTTAAACAACTTCCTCGTGCAATATTCACTTCTTGATTTAGCTCATAGACAAAATTAGATAATGAAAAACTAAGCATTCCTACTCTCTCTGAAGACCGGTGTACAAACTTCTAACTCATCTATGTGTTTCATGTGTTTAGCATCCTTAAACCATGCATGGTTATTCAACCATTATCTTTTTTCACTCATACAAACAAGGTAGCCAACTTTAAGAGCAACAACACACTTTCACTTGTCTTTTGACCCAGATACAAATATTTATGATGAATGCACTCGGTTACTTAACAAATCATAAACTTAAAATGTATTTGCATGCTTATATTTTAAGCTATCCTTTGACATAAAAATAAATATTTGTGATGAATACTCCTAGTTACTAAGCAACTCAAAATATTGGAGTAGATACACATCATACACTTATTCATTCACTTTCATACTCATTATCACTTCTTGTTTTAATATTTTTCTCAAAGGGCAAGAACAAGAAAGAAATAATACACTTATCTTTTATGCATAACTACACAATTCGCATGACTTTACTAGAAAAGTGTACTTCAATAATTCCAAAGAAAATAATTATGCTTAATCCAACTTTATAAGATATTACCTACTCTAAGCCAAAGAATATCATGAATACATTATGAAGCATCTAAAAATGTCAAAGTTGACTTTAAATGCAAATCACTTTTCAACATTTGGTTTCATAGTCCTAGCATGCAGTGTTTTTCATAGTCAAAGCATGCAATGTCTCCCCCAAACTAAAATATCACATTATCCTCAATGGAAAAACAAAGAATAGAAAGACTTACGAATACTTTCTTTTGACTGTATGGGTTTGAGTTTGTCATTGTTCCTAGTTATTTATTTGTATGATCCATTCCTGCACATCTCAATGAAACAAATAAGGTTTTTTTATTTTAGGTTGTCTCCTAATCAGCTCTTGGTTATAGTCATTAGCTTGACTTTTCCATTTTGCTAAGATGAAACGAGAGGGATATTATCCCTTTTTCCAATTGACTCCCCATTCCTATAATGCTTTAGACGCTGCCCATTTGTTGTGCATGTTCTTTTTTTTATTTTAGGTTGTCTCCTAATCAGCTCTTGGTTATAGTCATTAGCTTGACTTTTCCATTTTGCTAAGATGAAACGAGAGGGATATTATCCCTTTTTCCAATTGACTCCCCATTCCTATAATGCTTTAGACGCTACCCATTTGTTGTGCATGTGCATGTTCCCTTTTTATCATGAGTGACCTCTATTTCTCCATAAGAAAATACCTTCACAACTATAAATAGTCCTCACCACCATGATTTAAGCTTACTAGGAAACAAATAGAGTCGTGAGTTGAAGAGTGATACCTATTCACCAGGGATAAACTCATTGCATACAATGTGTTTGTCATGCCATTCCTTGGTTCTTTCCTTGTATATCTTGGCATTTTCATAAGGCTCATTGTGAAATTCATCCATCTCATTAAGTTGCAAGATTCTTTTCTCACCTACAACCTGCATATCCATGTTCAGTTTTTTCATTGCCCAATATGCTTTATGCTCTAATTCAATAGGATGATATCATGTTATTCCAAACACTAATCGATACGGAGACATTCCCAATGGTGTTTTGAATGCTGTCTGATATGCCCACAATACATCATTTAGCTTTCTTACCTTTTCAAAAATTACTTACTGTTTTCTCTAAAATTTGCTTCACCTCTTTATTTGATATCTTTGTTTGGTCATTTGTCTAAGGATGATAAGCCAATACTTTTTAATATCTGACTCTAACTTAGATAACAGTGCTTCAAACTGTTTGTTGCAAAAATGAGTTTCTCCATCACTGATGATGGCTCTAGGCGTACCAAATCTGGTAAGGATGTTTTTTCGTAGAAAATTAAGTACCACATTGCCATCATTTAGAGGCGTTGTAATTGCCTATATCCACTTTGATACATAATCCACTACTGAGAGAATGTATTTGTTGTTGAAGGATGAAGGAAAAGGTCCCATGAAATCGATGCCCCAAACATGAAATAATTTAACTTCTAGGATATTCTGTAATGGCATTTCATTTCATTTCATTGAGATATATTCCCAATATGCTAACATCTATCACAAGTAGTAACAAAAGCATAGTCATCTTTAAATATAGTGGCAAAAAAAAAAACAGACTGCAGAACTTTGGTTATAATGCGTTGCTCTTTAAAGTGCCCCCATATTCAAGTGTGTGGCAGTGCTTTGGTATATTTGTCATTTTCTCTTTTGGAACGCAACTCCTGATGACTCGCAATGCTGATAGAGTATCAACTTTTTCCATAAGTAGTGTTTGACTTTAGTAAGAAATTTTTTCTTTTGTTAGTAAGAAAAATCTAGCGGGATGATCTTACCTGCAAGAAAGTTGACATAATTTGCAGCAGACTGCATAGTGGTTTGGATATTTTAGAGAAGCCTTTGATGAACCTTTTATAAAATCCCGCATGACCAAGGAAACTTCCTAACACCTTTTACTATAGTTGGCGGCATAAGCTTGCCTATTGCTTTAATTTTAGCTTTGTCTACCTCTATTTCTTTTTTTGAAATCCGGTGCCCCAACACTATACCTTCCTTTTCCATAAAGTGACATTTTCCCCAATTCAATATCAAGTATATCTTTTCACAACGCTCTAAAACCAACATTAACTTTACAAAGCAGTCATCGAAAGAAGTTTCAAATACAGAAAAGTCATCCATGAAGACCTCAATGATCTGCTACACCATATCTGAAAAGATAGCCATCATGTACCTCTAAAAGGTAGTTAGTGCATTACACAACCCAAAAGGCATTCTTCTGAAAGCAAAAGTACTATAAAGGCAGGTAAAAGTGGTATTTTCTTGGTCCTTAGGTGCAATGGCTATTTGGTTGTATCCTGAAAAACCATCTAGAAAATAACGGTATTCATGCCCGACTGACCTATTCAGTATCTAATCAATAAATGGTAGGGGGAAGTGATCTTTGTGAGTTGCCTTGTTGAGCTTTCAATAATCGATGCATATTCTCCATCCAATTACCATTCTAGCAGGTATAAATTTGTCATCTGCATCACTTACCACTATCATTCCTCCTTTCTTTGGCATAACTTGAACTGGGCCCACCTATGAACTGTCAGAGATTAGATAAATAAAACTAGCATCTAAGCATTTCAGAACTTCTTTTCAGACTACCTCTTTTATGGTCGGGTTAAGTCTTTGATTAGTACTTAAAAGTGTACTTTTATCTAGGTTTTATATTAGCATTTTGCATTTGAAGTACCAATAACTCCTTAACTAATGCATGTTTTATAATAACAAGTCTGATACTATAAAATAACTTTAATTTATGGTAAATATTCATTTTAAATGCAAGCCTATCACATAAATCAAAGGATTGATTGATGAGTTCAACTACTGAAATTGAGAAGATAAAGAGAGAGTGAAGCTTAGAAAAGAGATGTAGGTTCAGTCCAAACTAGAATACTATTCAGTTACTGATTCATATCTGGAGTTGTAGATCTTGAATTTAGGTCTATTCGATATGGATGAAAAGCTAAGTTATAGGCCTAAAACATTCATGCGGTAAACAAGACTTAGTTTTGCTATTTGGAAGTCTAAATCTTAGCAATAATGGAGAAGTCCAAATCTTTCCTACAGCCCTGACACTATTCAATGTTTAACCCATATCTTGAGTTCTACAAGTCCAAATGACCTCAATTGTTTTTTTTTTGTTCCTAAAAAGCTGAGACAATTTCCTAGAACTTTCATGATTTAAATTTGTTTGAATTCTAACGTTAGCAATGAAATTTTATTCAGATAAGGATTATCACCAAGTTAAGAGTTGACCAGATAAGGATTGTCACCAAGTTAAGAGTTGGCTACCCACTCAACAATTAGTTAACAAATCAATAGTTCTCAATTTTGGCTTGTAAAATAATGTATTTGCCAAACATTTAGGCATCTTGGTTTTCAAATCAAGATCATGTTCTTGCTCTTTCTCTTTATATTTTTGTAATGTTTAAGTTATATTTTCCTTAATCTCTTGTTTATACTTTTCATTTTCTTTCCTCTATTTAGTTAACTCATATCTTATTTATTTATATTTCTCTTCTTTCATTATATTTAGTTAAGTTTATTAGGTCAAGGTGAAATGGTGTAAGAATAAGTATAATGTAAACTTAATATGGACTTTAATGTTTGATACTAACATGTTTTGTATTTGTTATCTTGTTCACTCTTAATACTTTTCTTGTTAAATGGTTAATCTAGATTTATATTGTATAACACTTGGTACAACAAATACTTGACGCTTTCATAGTCCAATCATATGGTATAACCTACACCTGAGCTATGAAAGGAACTTGATTTGTTGTTAACATATGTTATAATTGTGACTACCTAATAAAATTTACAAGTATTAGCGTATATATGAATAAGATAACTAATTGTAATCATATTAACAATTTATAATTCGGTTGGAACCTTCTTTATGTGTGGTTTCCAGTTGAGTAATAAAATAAGTTTATACTATACTTGTTTGAAATACCATTAGTGAATTCTCTAACATTGACATTTGTTTTTATTATTTTTTAATCCTCACATTAATCTTACATCTCAAAGTTCTTTTTAA
>NW_011500603.1:0-20380 GCF_000495115.2 Populus euphratica | reverse complement strand
ACACTCCTGCACTTGGGAGAAGACATCAATCTTTTGGTTGTGTCAAGTTTTTGGCGTCATTGCTAGGGAGGTAAATTTATGTATAAGTTCTAGTATTTATTTTATTTTCTCTTTTCATTTTTTATTTTATCTAACTTTTGTTTCTTTTTTTTTGTTTTGTTTTTTTTTTCTATTCCTACACGTGTATAAGAGTGTGGTCACGTACATTAAGTGGTCGACTTTGTAGGGTATCCTCATCATTTTCAGAAAATATGGCTGAAGAAGATAACCAATCGCTTCATAATGATAATAATAAGAATAACCATGTTACAACACTTACAGACCACATGAATCTCACAAGAACAAGTGCACCATCATGCATAGTTTTCTCTCCTGATGCATCTCATTTTAATTTTAAGCCAAATATTATTCAACTTTTACCTTTTTTTCATGGCTTAGATTTAGAAAATCCATACTTGCATTTAATAGAATTTGAGGAGATTTGTAATATGTATAATGACTCAAATTGTAGTATGAACACCATTAAATTAAAGCTATTAAAGCTTTTTCCTTTTTCATTAAAAGATAAAGCTAAAACATGGCTACAAAATTTAAGACCAGGATCCATTCGTGCTTGGGATGAAATGCAACAACAATTTTTAAAGAAGTTTTTTCCATCTCATAGAACAAACTCTTTCAAGAGACAAATCACTACTTTCACTCAGAAACCAGGAGAAACATTTTACCAATGTTGGGATAGGTATCGAGACTTGCTTAGTACTTGCCCTCATCATGGTTTTGAAACATGAAGATCAGTTTTATATTTTTATAAAGGGTTAACACTTAAAGATAGTCAAATAGTGGAATTGATGTGCAATAGTTTTTAAAGATAAAGACCTTTATGAAGCAATGTAGTACTTAAACTTTTTAGCTGAAAATGCTCAAAATTAGGACACCGTAGGTACTTATGAAACACTGGATAAAACTCAACTTCATACATCTAGTGAAGGTATGTACAACCTTAGGGAAGATCATGACCTCTAAGCCAAGTTTGCATTTTTAGCTAGAAAAGTTGAGGTACTAGAATTAAAAAAGAGTGGTCAATTAAAATCTGTTCAAAACATTTTGTGTCAAATCAGTGAAACCAATGAATAATCAACCAAGGACTGTCTAACTTTGCCTTCTTTTAGGGAATGCCTCCATGAACAAGCCCATGCTTAAATAGTTTCTAAAGGCCCAATCATAACCCATACTCGCAAACATACAACTCTGGTGGGAGAGATCACCCAAATTTTAGTTGGAAGAGTAATAACAATAATGCACAAACTTCATAACTACTATTTCAAGCACACTATAATTTTTATAATTCTCATGGATACGTATCTTTTTATGCTCCATCTCCTATAAGAAATCTTAAGGAAATATTGCACACATTTATTTAAAAGCAAGAGACAATCAATACTCAACTTGCTCAAAGCATGACAGATTTTAAAGATATTCTTGTAAACTTGATATCTGCTTTCAGTTTTCAAGAGAAAGATAAGTTTCCATCTCAACCACAACAAAATCTTAAAAGGCAATATAATGCAAATGCAAGTAGTTGCAGAAACCAACATATGGAACAAGTCCAATCAGTCATTACTCTCCACAATGGTAAGGTTATTGAAGAACCAATTCTTGGATCTTGTGGGAAAGATAATGAGTAAATCTCTAAGGGTAAGAAAAGGGTTATACCTGAACATTGATAAGAAAAGACTGATTCCCCACCAATACTTCCATTTTCTTATGCCATAACCAAATAGAGAGAAGTCAATCATGAATTTAAAATCTTTAAAACTTTTAAACAGGAAGAAATCGAGGACGAAAAAGGCATCGAAAATATTGTTGTAGATCATTTGTTAAAATTGACAATAGATTCAACATCTGACATCACACTAATCAATGATTACTTTCTCTTAGTTCAATGCCTAGGTTTGCTAAAAATATCAATTTTCTTGCTTCAAGATTTTTTCTAGCTCATTTAACCAAGACAAAAGATAGTTTTTAAGCAATGTGCAAAACTTTTATTGAGATGAACCTCACTTATTTAAATATTGTCCTAATCAAATATTTTAAAGATGCATTATGGACAATGAGGTAAGTAGTGTCATTAAACTTTATCATTCTGAGGCGTGTGAGAGTCATTTCTCGTCAAAACAAACAACTGCCAATAATCTTATAAAATAAATTTTATTGACCCACCATGTTCAAGGCAAAACATATTCTGCAAAACTTGTGAAAATTGTCAAAAAGTTGATACTGGTAAAAAAGTTTTGCTTTATAATTCTTGACTCCATTTATTTTCTTAAAAGCTAAGATCAAGATGGAGAGGTCCATTTATTATGAAACATGTGTATCCTTGTGGGGCCTTTGATATTGAGAAGAATAACAATGTTTTTAAGGTAAATAAACATCGTTTGAAAGCTTACTTTGATAATTTTCCTAATGAAAATAAATCCAGTGGTTTGAATGATCTTATAGATAAAGGTTAATTATTCTATTTTTTTCTCATATTATTTTTGTGTTTCTTTTTGGTATGACTTTTGTTTTGCTAATCTCTCTCTCATCCCGGTCAAATGATAGATAACGGTATTCCGTGACTCTTAAGTCAGTTCTTTCAGTTTCCTATGATAATTGATATTTGTGTATATATTTGTTCAATTTCTTGTTCCTTCTTTTTTATTTGCATCTCTTTTCCACTTCTCATCTTAAAAAATGGACACCACTCTTGAAAAATTGAAAAAGCTTTTTTTTGTTTTGCTTCAAAATGCGATTACAAAAATTTATCGAGCTAGTGTGCAAGATTGAGGTTGTTAATAAACTATGAAATTCCTAAAAAGATTCACTAGCTAATTGAAGCAAAGGTCCAATTATTAGGTGAGTCTTCCAATTCTTTTATTTCATACATGCCCGGGATAGGAAAAAACACTTTTGCAAAGAAATATCGTGCAAAATAACTGAAAGTCTCTCATTGATGTACCAGATAGACTTGTAATACACAATGTTATTTTTTAGGAATGATATCTATAAACCATAAAGATAAAATACAATTCGTTAAGGATGGCCTGGGTAAGGAGTCTTTATATAATCTTCTATTAATTCTTGAGACGCATCTTAGTGGAGATGTACATCATGCAATTCATGATTTATGGCCCCATTTTCATAAAAAAATGATCAACGTAGTCTTAAAAATCTAACTAAAAAAACCATGTTTGTCAATTTTTAAGAAAACTGGATGGGAAGCTTATCCCCGACCCATAGAGGGCGTTTAAGCCATTCTTGGACGTAAAATCAAGAAAAGATATGAGCCAAGTTCACAACTACGATTTGAGTGTTAGTTCGTAAAAATCTATGTATTTTGGTTTTATTAATAACATATTATTTTGTTATTTCTTATATTTGTTTAAGTGTGTTTCAAGTTTATCAGTATTCATTGTTTCAGGTGATGTCTTCTATACTCTATCTTTCTATCTTAGAACGTTGAGCATAATGTCTTGTTTTGGTTGGGGGAAAGGGTAGTAGTTGATATTAAAAAAAAATTTAACTAACTATGTTTTCTATTTCATAAACCATTTGCAAAACTATTGTTACTAGAATAACAGAGCAAGGAGGAATTTTATTGACTCTTGAGACGCATCATGGTAAATATTTTTTCAATGGTTATTTGCAATATTCATAATAAGGTCTATCATATACTTCTCAGGTTTACAAACTCTCGTATTATTATCAATTGATTTTGTTGATATACTCATTTAACTAGTATTCTTAAACCTTGATTTCACACACACACACTTTAACATATGAATTTGGGACGCAGATTGAATTATTATTTTATTTATGTTCTTTTGTTAAAGGTAACAACTAAAAGAAAGAGATAGTATATAATTTGCAATAAAAAACAATAAAAATAAAAATAAAATAATGATAATAAAAATTTAAATAAGTTTGGTTTCTTAACCTTCTTAACCTAAGCAATTAAGCTCAAAGGGGTGTTTAAACACCCAATACCCTAAAGTCAAATGAGTTAGGAGCTATTGGCCTAACACTTGTTACATGGATTGAAGAGAAAAGCTTAAAGGAATCAAACATTGCACTATCTATGTATCAATATCTGTAACCCGAGTTACGAAGCTCATAAGAGTATCTCAACACCTAATGCCCTAAGACCAACTAGTTTGCGAGTCATTAGTTGAAAGCTTGTAACATGGATTAAAGATGCATTGTGTTTTAAGTTATATGTATATATATTAAAAAAAAAAGAGATAATAATCTCAACCCAAAGAAGTAACCTTAAACATTAAGATAAAAATTTTGTTTTCTTACACGAAAAGCCTCATAACTATGTGTTGATATATTGAGTATAAAAGGAAGGTTTATTAATATCATGTTTAAGTATTATTGAGCAGATATATACATTTAATGAGAGTTTGTTTATCTAGATAAATTAATGGAAGCTAAATGATGAATATCTTGCTTTGTGGAATTTACAAGTTGGTTTTTCTATTTTAACGCTTTGATTACTAAGGACTAGTAGTAAGCTGGTTGAGAGGTATGATTAGTACTTAAAGGTGTATTTTTATCAAGGTTTTATACTAGCATTTTGCACTTAAAGTACCAGTAATTCCTTAACTAATGCATGTTTTATAATAACAAGTCTGATACTATAAGATACTTTTAATTTATGATAAATGTTCATCTTAAATGCAGGCCTATCATATAAATTAAAGGATTGATTGATGAGTTCAACTACTGAAATTAAGAAGACAAAGAGAGGGTGAAGCTTAGAAAAGAGATGCTAGTTTAGTCCAAACTGGAACACTATTCAGTCATTGAGTCATATCTGGAGCTGTAGATCTTGGATTTAGGTATATTCTATATAGATGGAAAGCTAAGACATAGGCCTAAAACATTCATGCAGCAAGCAAGACTTAGTTTTGCTGTTTGGAAGTTCAAATCTTAGCAACAATAGAAAAGTCCAAATCTTTCCTACGACCTTGACATTGTTCAGTGTTTAACTCATATCTTGAGTCTACAAGTCCAAATGACCTCAATTTTTTTCCTGTAAAGCTGAGACAATTTTCTAGAACTTTCATGGTTTAAGTTTGTTTGAATTCTGATGTTAACAATGAAATTTTATTTAGATAAGAAGATAAGGATTGTCACCAAGTTAAGAGTTGGCCACCCACTCAACAATTAGTTAACAAATCAATAGTTCCTAATTTTGGCATATAAAATGATGCATTTGCCATGCATTTAGGCATCTTAGTTTTCAGATCAAGATCATGTTTTTGCTCTTTCTCTTTATATTTTTGTAATGTTTAAGTTATATTTTTCATAATCTCTTGTTTATGCTTTTTATTTCCTTTCCTCTACTTAGTTAACTTATAAATTATTTATTTATGGTTCTCTTCTTTCATTATGTTTAGTTAAGTTTATTATGTCAAAGTGAAAAGGTTACACTAATGGTGTAAGAATAAGTATAGTGTAAACTCAACATGAACTTTAATGTTTGATACTAACATGTTTTATATTTGTTATCTTGTTCACTCTTTAATATTTTGCTTGTTAAATGACTAATCTTGATTTATGAACTTAATATGGGCTTTAATGTTTGATACTAACATGTTTTGCTTGTTAAATGGTTAATCTAGATTTATGTTGTATAACACTTGGTACAACAAATACTTGACACTTTCATAACTCAACCGTATGGTCTAACCTGTACTTGTGCTATGAAAGGAACTTGATTTGTTGTTAACATATGTTATAATTATGAATACCTAATAAAATTTACAAGTATTAGCATTATTCGAATAAGATAACTAATGTAATCATGTTAATAATTTATACTCCGATTTGAACCTCCTTTATGTGTGGTTGCCAGCTGAGTAATAAAAAAAGTTTATACTATACCTGTTTGAAATATCATTAGTGGATTTTCTAACCTTGACATTTGTTTTTATTTTTTAATAATTAGTACTTAAAAGTGTATTTTTATCAAGGTTTTATATCATTATTTTGCACTTGAAGTATCAATAACTCCTTAACTAAAGTATGTTTTATAATAACATATCTAATAATATAAGATACCTTTAATTTGTAGTAAATATTCATTTTAAATGCAGGCCTATCACATAAATGAAATGATTGATTGATGAGTTTAAGAACAAAACTTGAAAGGATAAAGAGATGGCCAAACTTAGAAAAGAGATGGCGGTGCAGTCCAAACCGGAACACTGTTCTGTAATTGGGTCATGTCTGGAGCTGTAGATCTTGGATTTAGGTCTATTTTATATGGATGGAAAGGTAAGACATAGGCCTACAACTTTCATATGGAGCCCAAATTTAAAAAGTCTATTTTCAAGTCCAAATTGTAGCAACAACAAAGAAGTCTGAATCTATCCTCCAGCCGGAGCACTATTTAGTGTTTGACGTATATCTAGAGTTCTAGAAGTCTAAATGACCTCCATTTTTTTTTTCTAAAAAGCTAAGACAATTTCCTACAACTTTCATGTTTTTAAGTGGTTCCAAATCTGACGTTATCAATGACATTTTAGGCAGACAATAGAAGATAAGGATTGTCACCAAGTCAAGAGTTGGTCACCCACTCATCAATTAGTCATCAAATCGATAGTTCCTAATTTTGGCCTATAAAAAGAGGTATTTGCCATGCATTTAGGCATCTTGGTTTCCAGATCAACTTCATGCTCTTGCTTTCTCTCTTTGTATTTTTGTAATGCTTAAGTTTTGCTTTCATTAATATCAAGTTTATGCCTTTCATCATTTTGCACTTGAAGTATCAATAACTCCTTAACTAAAACATGTTTTATACTAACATATCTGATACTATAAGATACCTTTAATTTATGATAAATGTTCATTTTAAATGCAGGCCTATCACATAAATAAAAGGATTGATTGATGAGTTTAAGAATTGAAATTGAAAGGACAAAGAGATGGCCAAACTTAGAAAAGAGATGCTAGTGTAGTCCAAACCAGAACACTGTTTGGTAATTGGGTCATATCTAGAGCTACAGATCTCATATTTAGGTTACTTTATATGGATGGAAAGGTAAGACATAGGCATACAACTTTCATATGGAGCCCAAGATTTAAAAAGGCCATTTTCAAGTCCAAATTGTAGCAATAATGAAGAAGTCTGAATGTGTCCTGCAGCCCAAGCACTGTTCAGTGTTTGACCCATATCTAGAGCTCTAGAAGTCCAAATGACCTTCATTTTTTTTTCTTGAAAAGTTGAGATAATTTACTACAACTTTCATGTTTTCAAGTGGTTTCAATTCTGACGTTATCAATGATGTTTTAGGCAGACAAAAAAAGATAAGGATTGTCACTAAGTCAAGAGTTGGCCACCCACTCATCAATTAGTCATCAAATTAATAGTTTCTAATTTTGACCTATAAAAGGAGGCATTTGCCAAGCATTTAGGCATCTTGGTTTCTAGATCAAGATCATGCTCTTGCTTTCTCTCTTTGTATTTTTTGTAATGCTTAAGTTTTGCTTTCATTATTATCAAGTTATGCCTTTCAATTCCTTTCCATTACTTAGTTAAATTTTATCTTATTTAGGTTCTTATTTTATTTATTTATTTTTCTCTCTTTCATTATGTTTAGCTAAGTTTGTTATCTCAAGGTGATAAGGTTACACTAGTGGTGTAAGAATAAGTATAGTGTAAACTTAATATGGACTTTAATGTTTGATACTAACATGTTTTGTATTTGTTTTCTTGTTTACTCTTTAATACTTTGCTTGTTAAATAACTAATCCAGATTTATGTTGTATAACACTTAGTACAACAAATACTTGGCACTCTCATAGCCCATACTGTATGGTATAACCGACACTTGAGCTATGAAAGAAACTTGATTTGTTGTTAACATAAGTTATAATCATGAATGCCTGGCAATATTTACAAGTATTAACATTAATCAAATAAGATAATTAATGTAATCATGTTAACAATTTATAATTTGATTGGAACCTTCTTTGTGTGTGGTTTCCAATTGAATAATAAGAGTTTATACTATACTTGTTTGACATATCATTAGTGGATCCTCTATCCTTGACATTTGTTGTTATCATTGTTTAACCCTTACATTGATCTTCCATCTCAAAGTTCTCATCAACTTCTTCTTCTTCTTATTCTTATTCTTTATTACTACTACTACTACTACTACTACTAGTATTGTTGTTATTGTTGTTATTACTATTGTTGTTGTTTATAATTTATACAATTAACCTCCCTGTGGTTCGACCCCGGTCTTGCCAGGTTATTTATTACTTCGACACTCCTGCACTTGGAGGAAAATATCAATCTTTTGATCATGTCACATGGTATAGTAAAACTCCTTGGATCCTTAAGTTTAGGAGACAATTTCTTTTACAAACTGGCACTGTAGTCCTTAGTAAGAACAACAATCTTATATTCCTCTAGCTTTCTTTTGTTTGAGAGGATGTCCTTCAGAAATTTCACATAACTTGGCATTTGTTCAAGAGCATCTCCAAAGGTAATGTCAATCTATAATTTCTTAAACACATCAAGAAATTTAGAAAATTGCTTATCAAGTTTATTTTTCTTGAGTCACTATGGAAATGGAATTCTCTGTATTATTTCTTCCATTGGTTATTATATAGGATCAAATTTTTTCATTTTCTAAAGTGGTTTAGCCACTTGCTCCTCCTTTTTTTTCCCTACACTCTTGTTTCCAGCAGTCTACTCCACTTCTTTTCCACTTCTTAAGGTTATGGCCTTGCATAGCTCCTTAGGATTAATTTCAGTTGTGCTTGGTAGATTTCCTTGTATCTACCCATGAGCACGTTGGTTAACTAACCAACTTGAACCTTCAAAATTCAAATTGAAGTTGATTAGTTTTGCATATTGGTATTTATTTCAGTCATTAATCTGCTGGTGTTGTTTGCTAATTGTGTCATAGCTTCTTCAAGTTTTGATTGTTCTTTCATGTGCTCACTTAAAGATGGTATGACTGGATTCTTCATGACAGTTTGATTGTTCCATAAGAAATTAGGATGATTTCTCCAGTTGGAATTATATATTGCACTGTAAAGGTTGTTCTGCCGGCTATAATTTGACACAAAATGAGCATGTTCTGTTTGAGAAAATGGGTTCCTAACATAACACTCTTTACTTGTGTGATTTCTATTGCAAAAAGCATATGTTGTATGGATGGCATTTGTTCTTAGTTGAGTGGTTTTAAGTTGTTGAGTTAGTGAATGGACTTGAGTTGTTAATGTCGTGATTGCATCAATTTCATAACCCCAATAGTCTTATTCTGTATGCTTCTTTCATTTGGCCACTAGTAATTGTTCATAGCCATTTCTTCTAATAAGTTATAAGCATTATCTTGTGACTTACTCATAAAAGCTCATTTCAAAGCTGCATCAATTAATGTTCTTGTTGAGGCATTCAATCCATTGTAAAAATTCTACACATGCATCCACTTTAACAATCCATGATGGGGGCATTGCCTAAGCAAATCCTTGTATCTCTCTTATGCCTCATGTAGTGGTTCACTCTCAAGTTGGGTGAAATTAGATATCTCAATGCTCATTTTTGCTATCTTGGTTGGTGGGAAAAATTAAGCAAGGAATTTCTGATCTAAATCTTCTTAGCTGACATCTAAGTCTACAAACATGGACTTTAACTAGTTCTTCACTCTATCTCGCAGAGAAAATGGAAACAATCTGAGGTGAATGACATCATCAGTAATGCTATTATGCTTAAATGTGTCGTAGATTTCTAAGAAACTTGCAATATAGACATTAAGATCATCACTTGGCAACCCATGAGACTGAATTGAGGTTTGAATCATTTGTAATATTGCTGGTTTGATCTTAAAATTATTGGCCTCAATCTTTGGTTTCCTAATAACAGAATGAATTCTTGTCACTTGTGGGAGAGCAAAATCTCTTAACACCCATGTGTTTTGCTCATGATTTTTATTGTCTGCCATTACTTTTGAACTGTTTTGAATCTCTTGCATTTTCTTTCTTAATCTCCTTGCAGTAAGGCTATAAAGACTGGTTTTTATTGCTTCTCATGCACTAGACAACACACCTAAAAAGTTGAAAGCAAAAAGCAATCAAATTAGATCAAATTTAATTTATATTGATATTATTAGTAATTTTATCTAAAATTCCAAGCACCGACGCCAAAACCTTGTTGGTTAATTTCACTAGTGCACGAATCGTAACAAGTACTAAAGTGATGAATAAAGTATCGTTCCATGAGGATTTGTAAAAATTACTACTAATTACCAAAGTCTTTTAAATTATGATCTATTTAAGGAATCAAATGAGATAGTTTATGAAACAAAAATTAATGATTAAAAACAAAAAACCAATTGACTAAATATTAATGAATTTAATTGTGCTGGTTTTAGGATTTCTAACTTACCGTAACTATTCCTATGTGATCTTTTTCTGTTGAATTGATTACTCCTAATGTTGATAATCAGGTTTTTCTAATTTAAACATTAATCTCTCTCAAATATCGATGGATTATTTCGAGAAGCAAATTTCATATACCTTATAATAGTTTTGAACTTGTTGAAATTTATTAAGTACCGTAAAACCTGTAATGATTATAAAAGTTCCTAAGACATCTCTATCCTATAAATTTCTTAAGGTATTTCAAACAATAGCTAAAATAATTATCACTTCTTAGTCTCAAATTGAATTCTTAATTATGCAGATGTTGGTCAAACATACACAAGTATTACACGTAGAATGAAATACTCAACAACTTAATGTAATAATTCAATTGACGAAATTGTTCACATATTCATAGTAAGGTTACATAAAAAATCTCAGAATAAAAGTCTACTCCATAGTTAAATTAAAAAGAAACAAATTTGAAATGATAAACATTACTGAAATACAGAGAATGGTAGTGGAATAAATAGGTGTCTTGTGAATCTTCTCTGTTTTTGCCTTTGTTTTTCATCTCTCTTTTGTGCTGCCTCTTTTTCTTCTTTTAGTTTATTATAGGGTTTCTCTATGTATGCCCCTTTTCTTGTAAACCCCTCTTTTTTTCTTTTATATTGTGGTCTTTTTAACCCCACTGGAATGAAGATAGTTTTCTTTTCTAATTTGAATTCCTTTCTACCCAGACATTGTGACACGACCAAAAGATTGATACCTTCTCTCAATTGTAAGAGTGTCGAAGTAATAAATAATCTGGCATGACTAGGGTCAAACCATAGGGAGGTTAACTATGATGATGATGATGATGAGTTGAAGAGGATTTTAAGATATAAGATTAATATAAGGATTAAACAAGGATAAAATAATTGTCAAGGTTAGAGGATCTACTAATGGTATTTAAAACAATTATAGTATAAATTCTTTTTATTATTCAACTAAAAACCATACAAAAAAAGGTTCCAATTGGATTATAAATTATTAACATGATTACATTAGTTATCTTCTTCAAATAATGCTCATACTTGTAAATGTTGTAAGACATACATGATTATAACTTATATTAAAAACAAATCAAGTTTCTTTCATAGCACAGATGTCGGTTATACCATACGGTTGGACTATAAAAGTGTAAAGTATTTGTTGTACTAAGGGTTATACAGCATAAATCTAGATAAACCATTTAACAAGCAAAGAATTAAGAGTGAAGAAGATAACAAATAAAAAACATTTTAGTATCAAACATTAAGGTTCATGTTAAGTTTACACTATTCTTATTCTTATAATATTAATGTAACCTTTTCACCTTGACATAATAAACTTTATTAAACATAATAAAAGAGAGAAATATAAATAAACAAGATAAGAAAATAAATAAGACATAAGTTAACTAAGTAAAGAAAATAAAATTAAAAGCATAAATAAGAGATTAATATAAGCAAAACTTAAGCATTACAAAAAAATAAGATACAGAGCAAGAATATGATCTTGATCTGAAAACCAAGATGCCTAAATGCATGATAAATACCTCATTTTATAGGCTAAAATTTAGAACTATTGATTTGATGACTAATTGTTGAGTGGGTGACAACATCTTGACTTTGATAACAATCCTTATCTTGTTATTTGCAGAAAACATTATTGTTAACATCAGAATTTGAACAGATGGTCTTCATGAAAGTTTTAGGAAATTTTCTTAGCTTTCAAAAAAGAAGAAGAAGAATTGATGCATTGGGACTTCTAGAACTCAAGATATGGGCTCAATACTAAATAGTGTCTAGGCTGCAGTACATATTCGGACTTTCATATTGATGCTAAGAGATACAGAGCAAGAATATGATCTTGATCTGAAAACCAAGATGCCTAAATGCATGATAAATACCTCATTTTATAGGCTAAAATTTAGAACTATTGATTTGATGACTAATTGTTGAGTGGGTGACAACATCTTGACTTTGATAACAATCCTTATCTTGTTATTTGCAGAAAACGTTATTGTTAACATCAGAATTTGAACAGATGGTCTTCATGAAAGTTTTAGGAAATTTTCTTAGCTTTCAAAAAAGAAGAAGAAGAATTGATGCATTGGGACTTCTAGAACTCAAGATATGGGCTCAATACTAAATAGTGTCTAGGCTGCAGTACATATTCGGACTTTCATATTGATGCTAAGATTTGGACTTTCAAATGATGAAATTGAGTCTTGGACTTTCATAAATGTTTTAGGCCAATGTCTTCGCTTTCTAACCATATAAACCAAACTGAAATTTAAGATCTATAACTCCAAATATAACCAAATAACTGAACATTGTTTCAGTTTTGACTGAGCCAACATCTCTTTTCTAAGCTTATCTCTTTCTTTATCTTCTCAATTTCAGTAGTTAAACTCATCAATCAACCATTTCATTTATGTGATAGGTGACATTAAAGTCCATGTTAGGTTTATACTATACTTATTCTTACACCATTAGTGTAACTTTATCACCTTGACATAATAAACTTAGCTAAACATAATGAAAGAGAGAAATATAAATAAACAAGATAAGAACATAATAAGATAAAAGTTAACTAAGGAAAGGAAATGAAAGGCATAGACAAGATATTAATAAAAGCAAAGCTTAAGCATTACAAAATTAAAAAGAGAGAAAGCAAGAGCATGATCTTGATCTGAAAACCAAGATGCCTAAATGCATGGCAAATGCCTCCTTTTATAGGCTAAAATGTAGAACTATTGATTTGATGACTAATTGTTGAGTGAGTGACCACATCTTGACTTGCTAACAATCCTTATCTTTTTACCTGAACAAAACATCATTGATAAAGTCAGAATTTTGAACCAACCTTACGCATAAAATTCTAGAAAATTGTCTCAGCTTTTTAGAAAAAATTAAGGTAATTTGGGCTTCTAGAACTTGAGATATGAGCTGAATATTGAATAGTGTCTAGGCTAGAAGATAGATTCGGACTTCTACGTTGTTGCTAAGATTTGGACTTTCAAATAGTAAAATTGAGTCTTGACTTTAGCATGAAAGCTTTAGGCCTATGTCTTAGCTTTCCATCCATATAAAACAGACCTAAATATGAGATCTATCGCTCTAGATATGACCCAATTACCAAACAGTATTCCAGTTTGGATTGCACCAGCGTCTCTTTTCTAAGTTTGACCCTCTCTTTGTCCTTTCAATTTCAATAATTTAACTCATCAATCAATCCTTTTATTTATGTGATGGGCCTACATTTAGGATGAATATTTACCATAAATTAAATGTATCTTATGGTATTAGACTTGTTATTATAAAGCATGCTTTAATTAAATAGTTATTAATACTTTAAGTGCAAAATGATGATATAAAATCTTGATAAAAATACACTTTTAAGTACTAATCAATATGCATACATTTAAGATGAATATTTATCATAAATTAAAAGTATCTTATATTTATTAGATATATTATTATAAAACATGCTCTAGTTAAGGAGAATTAAAGGTATCTTATATTATTAGATATATTATTATAAAACATGCTTTAGTTAAGGAGTTATTGATACTTCAAATGCAAAATGATGAAATAAAGCCTTGATAAAAATGCACTTGTACTAATCACACTCTCCCAACTAGCTTATTACTATTTTCTAGTAATCAAAATGTTAAAATAGAAAAATAATTTACAAGTTCCACAAAGTAAGGCATTCATCATTCAACTTCTATTAATCTATTTAGATAAACAAACTCTTATGAAATTTATACATCTGCTTTATACTTCTTACCAAGATATTAATAAACCTTTCTTTTTATGTGCTTAATGTATGAAAACATATATGATGAGGCTTCTATTGGAAGAAAACAATATTTTATTTTGATATTTAAGATTAACTTCCTTTGATCGAGATTGTTATTATTATTATTATTATTATTATTATTATTATTATTTATTTTCTTTTTTTAATATAGATACAGATAACACAATGCATCTTTAACCCATGTAATGAACTTTCGGATAATGACTCCCAAACTAGTTGGTCTTAGGCATTAAGTGTTAAGACACCCTTACGAGCTTAATAATTCAGATTGTAGATACTAATATATAAATAATGCATTTTTTTATTCCCTTAAGTTTTTCTCCTTAACCCATGTAACAAGCATTAGGTCAATTGCTCCCAAGTCAATTGACTTTAGGGTATTAGGAGTTAAAACACCCCTTGAGGCTTAATTGTTTAGGTTAGGGAGGCTACGAAACCAAGCTTATCTATATTTTTATTCATTTATTTATTTACATTTATTATCATTTTTTCTATATTTTTTTTGCAAATTATACACTTTTCCTTTCCCTTAGTTGTTACCTTTAGCAAAAGAACATAAATAATGTAATAATTCAATATGCAATCCATAATCATATGTTAAAGTGTGTGTGTGATAATGAAAGTTTAAGAATACTTGTTAAATGAGTCTGTGAGTAGAATCAATTGATGATAATGCGATAAGAATGTTTACTAAGATGCGTCTCAAGAGTCACTTTAACAAAAGAACTCCTTTATTCTACCATCCTAATAATAATAGTTTTGCAAATGGTTTATGATATATAAAACATAGTTAATATTTTTTTTTAATATCAACTACTACACTTTTTCCCCAACCAAAAGGAAACATTATTCTTAATGTCCTAAGGTAGAAAGATAGAGTATAGAAGACATCACCTGAAACAATGAACACTGACAATCCCGAAACACACTTAAACAAATAGAAAAAAATAAAATAATATGTTATTAATAAAAAAAAGACACAAGTTCTTACAAACTCAGACATAAATTATAAATGTGATTGTGGCTTTATATTCTATTGGTTTTAGGTCTAAGAACGACTTAAAAACCTTCTATAGATCGGGGATAAGCTTTCCATCTAGTTTTTTTAAAAATTGATAAAGAGAGTTTTTTTAGTCAGATTCTTAAAACCAAGTCAATTATGTTCTTTATGTAAATGGAGCCATAAATCATGAATTACATGATGCATATCTCCACCAGGATGCGTCTTAAAAGTTAACAGAAGATTATCAAAAGACTCCTTACTCAGGCCATCTTTAATGAATTGTATTTTATCTTCACGGTTTATAGGTACCATTTCTAAAGAACAACATTGTGCACTACAAGTCCATCTGGCACATCGATGACAGACTTTTAGTCATTTTGCATGACGTTTCTTTGTAAAAATGCTTTTACCTGTCATAGACATGTATGAAATAAAAGAATTGGAAGACTCATCTGATTATCAGACCTTTGCTTCAATTAACTAATGAATATTTTCAGGAATTTCATACTTCATTAATAACCTCAATCTTACACCCCTAGCTCGGTAAATGTTTGTAATTGCATTTTGAGACAAAGCAGGAAAATATTTTTTTTATTTTTTTCAAGATTGGTGTCCATTTTTTATTTTTTTTTTTTTTTCAAGATTGGTGTCCATTTTTTAGATAAGAAGTAGAAAAGAGATGCAAAGAAAAGAGAAGGAACAAGGAATTGAACAAATACATACACAAAAATCAATTATTATGGGAAACTGAAATAACTGACTTAAGAGTCATAGAGTACCATTATCCGTCATTTGACCGGGGTTGAAGAAAGACATGAAAACATTGTTATTCTTTGGATTCTTGATATCACAAGCCTCATATGGATACACATGTTTTATAGTAAAAGGATCGCTCCATTTAAATCTTAGTTTTTCAAGAAGTAAATAAAGTTGAGAATTATAAAGTAAGACTTTTTGACCAATATCAACTTTTTGATAATTTTCACAAGTTTTTGCAAAAGCATGTGAGTCCTTGAATATGGTGAGCCAATAAAATTCACTTTGTAAGATTTTTAGAAGTGTCTGGCTTGATGAGAAATGACTCTTACATGCCTCAAAATGATAATATTATAAATAATAATAATAATAATAGAAAAGGAGTTGAAGAGAGCTTTGAAATATAAGATTAATATAAGAATTAAACAAGGATAAAAATAAATGTCAAGGTTAAAAGATGCACTAATAGCTTTTCAAACAAGTATAATACAAACTTTTTTTATTATTCAACTAAAAACAACACACAAAGTTCCAATCGGATTATAAATTGTTCATAATTACATTACTTATCTTATTCAAATAATACTAATACTTGTAAATGTTGTCAGTTATTCATGATTATAACTTATGTTAACAACAAATCAAATTCCTTTCATAGAACAAATGTCAGGTATACCATACACTTGGGTTATGAAAGTACCAAGTATTTGTTATACCAAGGGTTATACAATATAATTCTAGATTAACTATTTAATAAACAAAGTATTAACAGTGAATAAGATAATATATACTAAATATGTTAGTATCAAACATTAAATTCCATGTTAAGTTTACACTATAGCAAGAACATGATCTTGATCTTAAAACCAAGATGCCTAAATGCATGAAAAATACCTCCTTTTATAAGCTAAAATTTAGAACTATTGATTTGTTGACTAATTGTTGAGTGGGTGGCCATATCTTAACTTAGTAAGAATCCTTATCTTCTTATCTGAACAAAACATCAATGCTAACATCAGAATTTGAACAGACTTTACTAATAAAATTCAAGGAAATTGTCTCAGCTTTCTAACAAAAAAAAAAGAAGTGATTTGGACTTCTAGAACTCGAGATATGGGCTAAACACTGAATAATGTTTAGACTATAGGAAAAATTTAGACTTTTCTTTTGATGCTAAGATAATGATGATATAAAACCTTGATAAAAATGCACTTTTAAGTACTAATCAAGCATGTAATTCATTTTCTGTTATTTTAGGACATCCATTTCTTGCAACTTCTAATGCATTGATTAATTGTAGGAATGGATTGATGAAGCCATCATTGGGAAAAATGATAATGGAGATGAATATTTTCAATATTTACAACCACATCTCTTTTCTAAGCTTAGCCCTGTCTTTGTCTTCTCCATTTTAATAGTTAAACTCATCAATTAATCTTTTCATTTATGTGATAGGCCTGCATTTAAGATGAACATTTATTATAAATTAAAGGTATCTTATATTTATTAGATATGCTATTATAAAACATGATTTAGTTAAGGAGTTAATGATATTTCAAGTGTAAAATGATGATATAAAACCTTGATAAAAATGCACTTTTAAGTACTAATCAAGCATGTAATTCATTTTCTGTTATTTTAGGACATCCATTTCTTGCAACTTCTAATGCATTGATTAATTGTAGGAATGGATTGATGAAGCCATCATTGGGAAAAATGATAATGGAGATGAATATTTTCAATATTTACAAGTAACCTAGAGATGATAATGATTTACAAAAAGTAAATCTTATTGAAGAATTAGTTTATAATTAATTTGACTCTACCTTGAAGAAAACAGAGTTTGATGAATATACAGATTTGCAAATGATTTATTTTCAAGAAGAAAATAAAGACAATAAAGGCACAAAAAATGTTGATATGGATCTTTTATCAAGATTAACAATAGATTCGACATCTGATATCCTACTAATTGATGATTACTTTTTTGAGAAATCTTTACTTTCTCTTAGTTCAATACTAGTACTAATCGATGATTACTTTTTTGAGAAAGTTTTACTTTCTCTTAGTTCAATACTTTGGTTTGCTAAAAATATCAATTTTTTTCCTTTAAGATTTTTTCCAGCTCATTAAAGTATCAAAGACATAGGAAAGTTCTTGAACAAAGTGAAGAACTTTTATTGGAGTGACCTTTGGTTATTCAAATATTGTCTTGACCATATATTTTGAGGATGCATTCCTGATAATGAAGCAAGTAGTGTCATTAAATTTTGTCATTTTGAGATATGTGAGGGGGTCATTTCTCATCAAAGAAGATAAATGCAAAAATTTACTGGAGAGGGGGTCATTTCTCATTAAAGAAGATAAATGCAAAAATTTACTGGATTATATTAACTCACTATATTCAAAGACAGACATGTGTTCTGTAAAGCTTTTGAAAATTGTCAAAAGTTAGGATTTATTTCCAAACATAAAGAGTCTTTAGATAATCTTCTATTAATTTTTGGAACATATCCTAGTGGCAATGTATATTGTGCATTTTATGACTTATAACCCTATTTAAAAAAAAAAACATGCTTGACATAGTCTTGAAAATCTGACTATAAAAGACCCTGTTTGCTAGTTTTTAACAAAACTAGATGGGAAGCCTATCTTGGACCCATAAAGGGCATTTAAGTTGTTTTTGGACGTAAAACCAAGGAAAGTTGTGAGCCATAATCACAACTACCTGTACATGCACATGTTTTTTTAAAAAAATAAAAATAAAAAGAGAGAGAAAGAGAGAAAATTTAGCTAGTTTATATATAGGTGGTATAATTATATTTTCAATTTCTCATATAAAATTTTCTCTTCCTTTCATTTCTACTCAACTTATACATTCAATAGATATAGAAGTATGTAGAAATGACAGGTTCTTCAAGTCATCATATAAGAACTATTTGTATTTTCGGTGGATCCAGTTTTAAGAAGCAAATAGAGTTTTTAGAATCAACAAATCATCTTGGTCAGGTACTAGTTGAGAGAAAGATTCATTTAGTGTATGGAGAAGACAACATTGGGTAAATGAGGGTGTGCCAATGGTTGTATTTTTAGGAGATAATCAAGTTTTGGGGGGCGTTCCAAAAGATTTAGCAAAAGGAGACATCATTGAAAAAATAATTGAAGAGGAACTATAGGCCTCCATAATACCTGTTCGAATGAATGCAATAGTTAAACACGTCAATTTCTTCATTGCTTTACTAGGTGGTCTAGACATATAGGAAGGGATCTTTGATATTTTCTCTTAGGCTCAACTTTACATTCACCATAAACCTATAGGTTATCTCAATATTAATGGTTTTTCTGATACATTATTGTCTTTTCTTGATCATGCTAGGGAACAAAATTTTTTAACAACTTCGGCACAACAAATCATAATCTCTACTACTACTACTGAATAATTGATTGACCAACTACAATATTTCATTCATGTAATTAATCCCTCCATAAGTTGCATAAATTGGTCAACTAAGAAAAGACATAAAAAGCTTAGATTGGATTTGAGCATTCGTTTGTGAAACCTTGTGCCCTTTTGTTTTATTAATAACATATGATTTTGTTTTGTTATTTCTTATATTTGTTTAAGTGTGTTTCAGGATTTTCAGTATTCTTTATTTTAGGTAATGTCTTTTATACTCTATCTTTCTATCTTAAGACATTGAGGACAATGTCTCGTTTTGATTGAGGGGAAATTGTAGTAGTTGACATTAAAAAAAAAATGAACTTACTAACTGTTTTTGCTATTATTTAAACCATTTGACAAAACTATTATTAAGATGGAAGAGTAATGAGAAATTTTATTGACTCTTGAGACACATCTTGGTAAATATTTTTCAATGGATATTTGCAATATTGATAATAAGGTTTATCACACACTTCTCATAAAATACTTAGATTTACAAACTCTCACATTATTATTACTTGATTCTGCTCATATACTCATTTAACAAGTATTATTAAATCCTCATTTTCACACACACACACTTTAACATATGATTGTGGGTTGCACATTAGATTATTACATTAATTATGTTTTTTTTGTTAAAGGTAACAACTAAGGGAAATGGATAGTATATAATTTGCAAAAAAAAAAAACAAATTAATAATATTAATGATAATAAAAACATAGATAAGTTTGATTTCATAGCCTCCCTAACCTAAACAATTAAGCTCGAAGGGATGTTTTAACACCTAATACCCTAAAGTCAGCTGACTTGAGAGCTATTAGCTCAAATCTTGTTACATATGTTAAGGAGAAAAGCTATATAAGTTAAAGATACATTGTGTTTTAAGTTATATGTATAT
>NW_011499954.1:777682-791973 GCF_000495115.2 Populus euphratica | reverse complement strand
TAGGCTTTTGCTCGCGGCGGTACTCTGCAACGCGGCCGACATGATCCCACCAGAAAGTTGGTTTTGAGTAGTAACCACGCCGCGTTGCAGAGTACCGCCGCGAGCAAAAACCTATTCTTTTAAAAACAAGGTGGATAACTAGTCTTGTTCAGAACGTGGTTTGTCTTCAGGAAACAAAAGGGCGACACCTGATTCCACCAAAAAATTGGTTTTGAATAGTAACCGCCCCGCAAATAAAAATCACAGAATAAGAATTAACTAAAATAACTTCCCCGGCAACGACGCCAAAACTTATCGCGATGTTGGGGTCGCACAAAATAATTAGACTAGCTTAAAACACAACACCCAAGATAGCATCGAGCGGCACCAAGGAAGACGGGCTTATAGCAAATGCGAGCGCATGGACTGGCGGGTGCGATCATACCAGCACTAATGCACCGGATCCTATTAGAACTGTGAAGTTAAACGTGCTTGGACGATAGTAGTACTAGGATGGATGACCTCCTGGAAGTCCTCATGTTGCACCCCTCCTTTTCGCCCGTCGCTCCGTTCGGGCAGCCCCCTTCCCTTGTCTCTCTCTCCCTCCCTCCCTCCCTCCTCCTGGCTTCAGGAAACAAAACAAAGGGCTGGCACCCGATTCCACCAGAAGTTGGTTTTGAGTAGTAACCGTGCCGCGTTGCAGAGTACCGCCGCGAGCAAAAGCCTATTCTTTTAAAAACAAGGTGGATAACTAGTCTCGTTCAGAACGTGGTTTGGCTTCAGGAAACAAAAGGGCGACACCTGATTCCACCAAAAAATTGGTTTTGAATAGTAACCGCCCCGCACCGCAAATAAAAATCACAGAACAAGAATTAACTAAAATAACTTCCCCGGCAACGACGCCAAAACTTATCGCGATGTTGGGGTCGCACAAAATAATTAGACTGGCTTAAAACACAACACCCAAGATAGCATAGAGCGGCACCAAGGAAGACGGGCTTATAGCAATTGCGAGCGCATGGACTGGCGGGTGCGATCATACCAGCACTAATGCACCGGATCCCATCAGAACTCCGAAGTTAAACGTGCTTGGGCGAGAGTAGTACTAGGATGGGTGACCTCCTGGGAAGTCCTCGTGTTGCACCCCTCCTTTTCGCCCGTCGCTCCGTCCGGGCAGCCCCCTTCCCTTGTCTCCCTCCCTCCTGGCTTCAGGAAACAAAACAAAGGGCCGGCACCCGATCCCGCCAGAAGGTTGGTTTTGAGTAGTAACCGTGCCGCGTTGCAGAGTACCGCCGCGAGCAAAAGCCTATTCTTTTAAAAACAAGGTGGATAACTAGTCCGGTTCAGAACGTGGTTTGGCTTCAGGAAACAAAAGGGCGACACCTGATTCCACCAAAAAATTGGTTTTGAATAGTAACCGCCCCGCCCCGCCCCGCAAATAAAAATCACAGAACAAGAATTAACTAAAATAACTTCCCCGGCAACGACGCCAAAACTTATGGCGATGTTGGGGTCGCACAAAATAAGTAGACTGGCTTAAAACACAACACCCAAGATAGCATAGAGCGGCACCAAGGAAGACGGGCTTATTACAAGGTGACCTCCTGGGAAGTCCTCGTGTTGCACCCCTCCTTTTCGCCCGTCGCTCCGTCCGGGCAGCCCCCTTCCCTTGTCTCTCTCTCCCTCCCTCCCTCCCTCCTCCTGGCTTCAGGAAACAAAACAAAGGGCCGGCACCCGATCCCACCAGAAAGTTGGTTTTGAGTAGTAACCGTGCCGCGTTGCAGAGTACCGCCGCGAGCAAAAGCCTATTCTTTTAAAAACAAGGTGGATAACTAGTCTCGTTCAGAACGTGGTTTGGTCACAAAAAAAGTTAAAATTTTCAATTTAAGAGTTATTGAGAAACGAATCGGTTTAAAGCATTTATTTTATTTGCATGAATAATGATTTGACCCGCAGAAGAAAACACTACCAATTGATCCAGATTGCTTGCCTTTGATAAAAAAAAAGGCTTTATCAGGCACGTAATGTAGGCTTAGGCTATTATTATAAAGAAAACGATATTTTACAGGCTCAAAAAGGTGTTTGAGGGATTTCAAAATTAAGGATTACTTGTGCTTATTCCCTGACCTTTTCTTTTAACTTTCTTGTCAAAATGGATTTCTTGTCCCCAGTGTTAGGTTTTGGCTTTTTTTTTTCATTTTTGTTTGGTTGAGCACTTTAATTGTTTTTTTGAGAGGCTCAAATCTTTTTATTCCTTTGGATTTTTCAATCAAATTACATGATCAATTCCAGCACCTATCTTTATTGCTTTGTCTGGATAATAATAACATGATCAATTTCAGCATCAATTTTCACTGCTTTGTCTGAATGATAAGGAAGTTTTTACCTATTAATGGGTTTTTGTAAAACCTCTCTTATTTGCCTCCTAGTGCTTTGTCTGGATGATAAGGAAGTTTTTACCTATTAATGAGTTTTTGTAAAACCTCTCTTATTTGCCCCCTAGTATGGGGTGTGATCCTAGTCAAAGTTATTTTCAAAAAATGTTACTAGGCTCAGCATGAGATTGAAAAGGATAAATTTTAACCTCATGAAATGATTTACCAAAAATGGCCTTTCATCTTAAACTTAATGCATTGAGGATCAATAGGTCTTACTTTCATGTGCGTATGCAAAATGATTTATTCATTCAAATAAAACTTAACTTGTGAGTCACCTTATGATGTTGTTTGTCTTTGTTTTTGTTTCACTTACCTTGTCTAAGAAATCACTTGAATTTCTAGAATGTAGTTGTTTTGGACAAATACCAACATCATGATTATTTTTGTACTCACTTTGAAGGTCCCAAAAATATCTGTAACAATGTATGAGCTTATATATGGTTTTGGAAAATAAAAAAGAAAACACTGAATGATTATTCATGTTGTAGTTTTGTGAGAAAAAGTTATGCTCAAAATGTTATTTACATGGAATAACAACAACAATAGTGTGATATGAACACATGAAAGCTTATGATTTTATTTATTAAGGGCACATTTACCATAAAAAGTCTTGTTTAAAAGCATGAAATAAAAGATAATAACAAGGTAGGCTAGTCGTCATATGTTTCAAACATGATTAGGTAGCGGGTTTGTATTCATATTAAGGGCGTCTTCCAATTCTATCCACTCGACCTTGATTAGTTGTAGAAGCTTTCTCGTAAAGGTGTTGCAAGTATGGATGATACGCCCAACAATACCTGCATGGCATTCACAATTGAGTTTTGGCTTATACCAATTAGGATATGATGGTTACATAGATGTTAGAGGTTTTAACACTATATGCCCGATGCTTAACAGCTTTTGATACATCTCATTCAGGGGTAGCAACAACGATGGTAATTGTTCTTGAACCCTTTGGTAATTTCCAATTTGGGTTTTGCCCGGAAAGTTTTGGGGCTCAAATTTTTTTATGTTGGCAATGTGAGATGGATTATGGTAGTTTTAGGATGAGTTTTCCTACCCCGGTAACCATGTTCAACATGGTGGACCTCTTTTTTTTCAAAGCCTTTTTTCTCGGTGAGAGCATAAATTCTACCATTCTTAACGCCTTGCTCTATGTGTTCACACACTACCATAACATCAGTGGATTGCTGGGTTGAACTACCCATCATATGTTCGTAATAAGTTGCTTTGAGTGTGTTGGCAAATAAAGAGACCATCTCTTTGTCCAACAGTGGAGAGTGTACTTGAGAAGCTGCTTCTCGCCATCTTTGAGCATATTTCTTCATGCTTTCTTTGTCCTTTTTCTTTAGATTGGACAAGTTGGTTCTGTTAGGAGCGATATCTAGGTTGTACTTATACTATTAAAAAAAAGCATCAACGAGATCTTTCCATCTCTGGATTTTTGTGTTGTCCAATCTCATATACCAGCTCAAAGTTACTCCACTTAAATTGTCTTGAAAAAAATGCATTAGTAGTTTTTCATCATGTACTACTTCTGCTATTTTATTATAGTAGGACCTGAGAAGGGTTATAAGGCATTGTGTTCCGTTATGTTTGATAAACCACGAATGGGACCAAATACATTTCTGCTGCCTATACCGGGTCATATAAGTTTACCCCTTCAATGACTTTGAGTTTGGCTTCCAACACCTCTATCTTAGTTTGATCAATGCTATTAGATGACTTAGCTTTGTGGGACTTGTTAGTCGATACCTCTATAATTGTTGGGCCTACTGCAGGTGTCGCTGACTGTGCAAATATTAGATTTTATTGAGGCTTTTGACCCTGTTCGCTCATTCCTTATTCAAGCTAAATTGTCATAGGAGCCTGATTAAAACTGACCGATCGGTTAGAAGGACCTTCACCAGAGGTGTTTCTTAGATTTTGCTCGAGTAAGCTAGTGAGGTAAGCCATACTTGTTTCTGGAGACTCCAACTCTTCTTAAAAATAAGCATCACGTTGTGTACACTCTTTATCTTTCATGATTCTTGCTCGAAGTCGGGTGCTGTGGACTTTTTAAGGACCTATATTTCAACCTGATATGTATGCATGTTATTTACAATGAAATACGTTATGCACTTTAACTTATATGATGAACTCGCCCTTTAAGGGGTAACATATGATTGTATCCCTTACATGATGAAACAAAAATCTTGCTTTTTACCCAAACTATGCAGTGAAAATTTTCTGTGTGACGATCATTGTGTCACCCATAAGTCTTGAATTTAAGATGCTTCAAGAAGGGTTGGCCTTATGCAACTAAAGATGACGTATACAACCTAGGGACATGCTCTATTCTTTATATGAATATAAGTAGGCTTTCTACCTGGTTTCAACAGGATCTCATATCTACCCAGTGACGATCTTCGTAAAGACCGTGTGAGGGCGTTGTAAGGAATAGTTAAGGCACGTATACCCACCATTACGAAGGAGACACTTAGATATGAGTTGGGTGTGCCATGTATCTGAACCCTGACCAATGATCCTAGGGTAGATCGCTAGTTTCTCATTTAACTTAAAGATTGTGTGTGCTTTCTAAAAATTAAAGCATGTGATGCATGAGGCAATTCTATACAATGCATGAAAAACTACTATATATAGAAATTAAAGAATGTGATGCATAAGGCATTAAATAAAGGAAATGCATATTAAAATGCGTAAAGCAACAAATAGAACACAATGATCAGACCAAAACAATGCTTAGTCCACAAGATCCCTAGTGAAGTCATCATTCTATCGCATGTGTGCGGTGTCGCAACGATCATCCACCATCCAGGAAAAGATGGGATGTAGTGTATTTCTAGCAAAATATAAAGAGACAAGGAATTCTTGGATCTTATCAGGGAAAAATTAGACTGGGTGTTGCCACCTAGTGTTCTGGTCACTAGGACCCTAATTGATTTTAGAGATGGGGTACGGAGACCGGTTGCATAAAGGGAATTTATTAGCACCCCAAATACACCATATCTAAGGTAGGCTGCATTGTTTTTTCTGATCAAATCTAAAGTTGTGTTGTGGTTTTTTTTAATTGTTGGTCTATCTAAGGTTTAAGAAAAAGTCTTCCTATATAAGGAGATCCTTATCTTATCGTGTAAAAACCTAACTGTTCTATACCATTAATAAAAAAAAAATACCTTTTTAATATCAGGAATACATTTTATATATAAATTCATAATCCTTGATACTAAAAAAACAAAATAAAGTTTTTTTTGTTTTTCAAATTTTGGTCAATGTTCTCTTGACTTTACTAAACTAGTTATCAAAGTCAAAGTGCATGTTAAAATATTATTTTTTGGTGTATGAAAAACACAATATAATTTTTTAGCTTTGAGACACTTGGCCGTATGCACAAAAATATTTTTTTCTTTTTTTTCAATTTTTTTGTATTTTTGCAAGTTTTGACGAAAACAGGTGTTTTTAATACTGGATTGTATTTTTATGGTGTATTTATTTGGAATGGGCCAGCATGGCCCAACATAAAAAATGATGGGCCAACACTAGCTTAGTATACAACAAAAAGGGCCAGCACCGACCCAACATGAAACGGGCCTGCTCCAGCCCGACATAAAATGAAACAGGCAGGCATCGACCCAAAACCAAATAAAACGGGCTAGCTCTGGCCCAAAACAAAATGAAATAGGCTAGCTCCACCTAAAAAAATGAGCCGGAACCGGCCCAACATGCAAAATGGGCTAAGGCTGGCCCTTTAAAATGATAATTGGCTTATTACTATGCATAGTACAATAACCAGTCAATTATTCATTAGCTGCAGAACGTGAATTGCTCACGTTCTGCATGCTAATAAAAGAAAAGGAGAAGATGGAGCAGAGAAGGAAGGAAACTTACCCGGCTAGAGGAGGCGCGACTGTTATTGTCTGTGGTGGCTCGTGGCGGTGCTCCTCCTTCTTCTTCCGTCACTATCTTTGTTTTTCTTCTTTTTCTTTCCTTTTCTTCTCTATTTCTCTTCCCTCTTCCCTCTCCTCTGTTGTGTCTCTCTCTCGATCTCTCTCTCCTCTTTATTCCTCTCTCGTTCATCCTTCAGGGTCTCTTTTTCTTCCATTTCCCCTGTTTTTATAAGAAAAAACAAGGGAGGGTGACGTGGCTGGGGCAACCACTATGCTGTCACCCTTCCAACACCCCTTCAACATGTGGAAAGTGGGTTGTGTTGGCGTCTTTTTGAAGTCAATGTAGGGAGGGAAATCAGTGAGAAACAGAGGAGAAAAAAATAATTTTCTTCCCCTATTCTCTTCTTGTCCAGGGGAAGAAGATGATGGTGTCGTTCAAAATAGTACCGTTTTGAGTTTTTTTTTTAACAATGAATGAAACGGCACTCTTTTGGTCAAAACACATCGTTTTATTTAAATGTAAAGGCGGCAAAAACATGTTAAGTTTCGCTTTGGTCCTTAATTTGTGATTTTGTCAATCAAGTCCTAAATTACAATTTTGATTTAAAAATCAATGCAATTGCATGCTTGCCAAAAATCCAATAGCGGCCATAAAGTTGGCCACCTTTTTCACTTTGGTCATTGGTCTTGATATTATGTAATTTGACCTTCAATTGAGTAATAAACCTCCAATTTCTTCAATTGGGTCTTTGACCAGTTTTAATTCAAGTCCTTCTACTTACATGCCTTTTTCATGTTGGTCCTTGGTTTCAAATTTCTTCAATTAAGTTCCTAATTGGCCATTAAACTTCAATATTTATGCAATTTAGCTCTTGATTTGACCAAATCAACTTCCAAAAATTACAATTTGACCCCAGAACTTTAATTTCTTCCAATTAAAGCTTAAATTAACTCCAAAATTAATTTTTCTTGCAATCAAACTCCCCATAAATTCAATTAAGCCTTTAATAAAATTTAATTGAGTTCATAAACATATGATTTTGGACTTTTCTTACTCTAATTGAATTTTCTTTGTCAACAGGGCTGTCATCAGTTAATAAAATACTGTCAAATTTTAATCTTTATAATTTTAACCTCCTTAACCAATTTTTACCTATTTTTAGGGTGCGCTGACATCCTTTGTTCACTACTTATATCAATTTTTTATATTTTATTATTTTTTATAGGGGACCTAAAAATAAGCTATGACAATGTGTCTTCACCTTTTGTCACAAGTGTTTGTACCCCCTCAATTTAGTGTGTATGTAACAACTTATGTTTCTATCCTTACATGCATTGAAAATATCTTTGTTATTACTTTCATTAAGAACACATATTGTCTTTCCATATATAAAACCATTTACTAGCTATATTGTGGCTTTCCTTTACAAGTGATCTAGAATATCCTAATTATCTACCAGATTTCTCAGCATTTAACGAGACTACCAATGCTTCAGATTCATTAAAAATGGTCTGCGTCAATTTTTCACTTTACAACCTTTATCTTCCACACTATAGATGAACGGGTGTCCAGAGTATCCTAATTTTACCTTTCTTTAAGGTCACTAAAATCTCCACTTAGTGACTTAACACACGTAATTGGGTTAACATACGTGACTTCTTCTTTTTCTTCTTAATCTTCCTCTTATTTTTCTTCTCAATTGATCACCATACTGACCTTTAGATGCCTTTTTATTAGGCAATCTTTCTTTTTAATTCACTACTACCATTTTCAATTTAAATATCAGCCATCAAATCATACTATTGCATCCAAAATGATCAAATTAGCTAGAAACAAGTATGAAATCATCAAAATTACATTCTAAATGGCTATGATATAATTAAAACAATCCTGGCCTGATGAATAACCCAAATTCAATCTCAAATCCAGTTGCATGTTGGATCAACTACACTAAATCCTAACCTTCAGCTCACAACTCAGCTTGACTTGGCTTATATGACTTTACTCGTAGCTTGCTAATATGGATGGTAGGACCCATATTGAAGATATGGCACCTGACTAGATGTTGATAGGTTGATGATGTGGCATACCAATAGTTCTTGTTGACGCCATAATGATATAATTATGATGTTATCCTAATTTGGGTTAGTCATATAGGTTGGGTCTTCTGGTATAATGGTCGAGTCAACCCATTCAAGGAAAAAAGATGCATGAGGCAAGTGGGGTTTATTGGCGCACGTGGACAACCTCATTTTTTTGTGTGCTAACGCATGTGGCTATGTCCCATGTCAAAATTTTACGTTGTTTTCACTAGCGTGCTCTTCTTGATCTCTTTTATGCGGTGGTATATCCACAACATTGTTTGGACCATTTTCATTTTTAAACAAAGATCAAACACCAATATGAATAATGCTCTGATACCTACTTTTGAGAGACTAATGATGTTCATGATCATTACTCATTAGAGGTTGAGCATGCAGACACAATATTTAATATGGTTCGACAAATAGCCTATATTCATGGAGCAATCTATGTTATTAGAAATAGAGAAGGGGTACCCATTGACACATCTATAAAGAAGAAGGATTGTCAACTCACATTTGTCACTCATCCACTCTTTCACAAGGCAATAGAGCTGCGGTCATCGACAACCTCTCTCTTTTTCTCTCCTCATGTTCCTCTCTCACATTTTGCTTTTATATTGCTCTCCAATGGTACCTGTATTTATAGGCATTAATTGCAAATACTCTTACCAAACTTCAACTTAACTTCCTAAAAGTTGCAACTTTTATTGAATGTTTTATTTTCTTTATTAATGGACGGTGTTGTCCATTGGTTGTTGCATACATAAGTTGATGCATTCATATTGGCAACAAACCTAACACCTTTGATATGAATTTTTTTTCTTCTTTAAAAAATTGTCTAAATAACATTGTGTCAGGTAAATTTGTTTTTTTATGAATTTTTGCTAAGCTTTTTTTAGTTAAAATTCTCTTTCCTTGTTTTTTTTTTTTATATATATATATAACCATAACATTTTTATTCATAGCATGTGTTTTTGAATAAAAACTTATCATGAAAAATAAGTTTTAATAAAAAAAAGAAATATATCTTCATATTTTTTATGCAATTTCATGAAAAACATAGAGGGATAATTAAATTGAGATAAGTGTATAAACAACGAATAATTGAAGACTAAAAAGCTAGGAATTTTATTATTAGGAGAAATTTCTTAAAAGTAATTATGCATACTAAGTTCTTATATAATTATTCTTAAATCAATCAATAACATCACTATAAAAAGCCTCTAATCTCATTTGAAAAGAATGGTATATCCTATGATTTTAAAATATGATTGTAATTGTTTTATTTGAAAATAATTATATTTTAGAATATTACAAAATACAACAATAAATAAAAGAATAAAATTGATAAAGAGCCAAAAGAGTGAAGCTTAGCTGCGTTTGGAGTTCAAAGAATGACGAAGGCATGACTAGGCTTGCAAAGTTATACCTGCACACTTGTTCTTAAAAAAAAGGCGGAGTGTGCCCAGCTTTAAAAAAACCAGAATGAATGACATGTTGTTTTTGCTGAGTTTTTTTCGATCATTTCTAGTGATAAAAAAATTAGAATCAAAGTTTTTTGACCTTTGAAATTTAAAATTCAACTTGTTTTTATACATTTTTTTCTAGATCCTCCATATATTAATTTCTAACCCCAAAACATATTTTAATCAATTTAAAATTTTAAAATCAAAATAAACTTTCTAGATTTGGATTTATTTTTTTTTTAGTTTTATTTCTCTCTTTCTCTCTTGTTGATTTGGTGCGTTGGTGGTGGTTTTGGGTGATGGTTTGTGCTGGAGCTGCTGCCAGCGCTGGTGGTTGTTATGTATTGCTAGACCATCGATGAAGGGATGGTTTTGGTTGAGAAATATTTGAGAATGAGAGTCCCGTCGGTTGAAAAATGGGGGGAGTTTGGGTTGGTGTTCGGTGAAGGGAGGGGGCCGCAACGTGGTGGTTGTGGAGGATGATTGAGTTGTCAATTGTGCTGGGATCTATCGTCGCTGGAGATAATATTGGCAAAAAGAAAATGAGAACGAGGGGGTGTCCTCTCTCTCTCTCTCTCTCTCTACTCTCCTTTTTATTTATTTATTTATTTTTTTCTGATTTTTCTTTTTAGTTTTTTCCACCCAATACATAAGAACAGACAAGGGTTATCAGGCGGCCAGAATACTGATAAACACAAGATTTTATGGCACATGAATGCTGCAGAGAAGATCATCACTTCATATCATACCATCATATCCCTAGCCTCAAGAATGTTTTGGGTGGACTAATTAAGTTGTGATTCATTAAAAGAAAAGAAAAGAAAAGAAAAAAGCCCATCACATTAAGAAATCGCATAAGAAAGTCCCTTTCTATGACGCTATTATTAATTATTTGTAAGTAAGAGGTGGTGATGGATGACAAGGACCGCCACTAAAGCCATGGAGACTTGTACCCACCCCCAAGAACGCCTCGCCTCCTCCACGCTCTAATATCTTTAAAATCTCGCTTATTGTCGACTGGTTTGTATTACCGTTCAGAACCCCCTTTCTTTCTTAGCATGCGTTAGGTAGAGACTAAATTTCTCCATCTTGAAAGGACTAAACTATTCACAACGACCCTTTACGCACATGTCCATGGTAGGCCACTCCATAGAAAAATCGTTTCACGACTTCATCGACCCATCCATCAACTATTGTGGCGTGGTGTATTTTATTTTTCCACCGATTTGGTTGCTGGTCATGATGCATGCATGCTAGCTTATAATTAACTATTCTAATAATCTAACGGCATTTATTTATTTGTTTATTTTTAATTTCCCAATATGGTTCCTCCTTATTGAATTTTTTCCATTTGCAAATGGCCTCCTCACATGATAGATTTTAGCATAAGTAAAACGATTCACCTAATAGTCTAAAGTCGCTCAAAAACATAAATCATAGTAACATGCAAGCTCATAGTCACAAGTGCATTCTCTCTCCCAAATTAATGCAACAGTTCCTTCGCAACACTGCCCAGCTAACATATCAACTTCCGCGCAGCAGTGAAACAGAAGAAGAATCGTTTGTATCTTAAAATCCAGATCAAAGGTATCTCTAAAGCAAATCATAAGAATTAGAAAAAGAAGATACGTATATAGAAGAATCGCTTATGGCTGACGAAATATTCCCTTTTCATAACTTTAAATATCCGACCGAAAAAAGAAGAAGAAGAAGAGAGAGAGAGAACAACAAGCAAGCACCAATAAAAACAAAATTGCGTTATAAAATAAAATAAACGATGGACAACGACTCGACAACCTCCACTAGACACTCAATTGTTTATCTTCATATCAACAAACAATTATTGACCTCGCATTTAATGCCTAACTATACGAAATAAAAAAAAAAGAAATTGAAATAACACAACTTGCACACTCAGAAATCGTAACTTCGCTATTTGTTTCAATATTTCATGATTTTCCCTCAATTTATTCACTTTAGCAAAATGTACACTTTCAATTTCAAAGTTTTTCATATGGATCCCTTCGTGTATATATATAATCTATAAAACAGAGACAACGCCATCATCAATTCCATAATAATAATACATCAAATTAAACTAAAAATATTAAAGAGTGCCCAAAAAAGAAAATAGTAACTCAATGGCGTTATAGCGTTTTACCATCTTGAACTTGTATCATCCCTTCAAAGGCTCACACTGCATCTCGTTACCAGCTGATACTTAATGGCGTTCTCACCGACAATGATTCCACTAGTTCTGCTACCAAACTGAATATAAGCAGGACACCGAACATTCAAATGATATTTCCCAGAAATAAAGGTTCCAACTTTGAATCGAACACGACCATCAATCTTGATCATCAGCAACACAGTTCCTGTAGCTTGGTCTTGACTTAATGCAACTGAATTGTACGGAGCTACAGGCACGGCACTGCCGTAGACAAAAGGGGACCAAACATCAATTTCTTTGTGTCCTTGGTAAGAAGTAGGTATGGAAGTACGTAGAGTTATTTGTTGGTTACGGTATGTTGCATAAACATCGAGTTTATCATAGTAGATCCCGACTTTGTCATTGGGGTTGCGAGAGGATATGGTGACTTGGAAGTTGGAAGTGAGAACATTTGGAGATGAAACGTTGAAGGCGTAAACTGTAGCATCTTGGAGGATGAATTTTGGTTTTGAAGGACGGAGGATGGCCCAAACTAAGAGAATTATGATGAGGACAATGAGGAGAAAGATTAGGATTCCGGCGAAGATTCGACGGAAGATTTTTCGGCGTTCTTGGCCGTGGCTGCCGCAGTCTTTGGATGACATGGTGGTGGTGAAGTGAAGAGAAAAGGAGGAGCTATGTGAGGTAGAGTTTCTGAGGAAGTGTGGAGTTAATAACAAGAGAGGTAGAGGTAGAGAGGTTCGGTTCTTTGCTTTGTGAGGGGATGCATTGACGGTGCCGTGCGATAAACGCGTTGTGTTCGGGTTTATATTAAGATCTTGCAAGGAGTGGTGGCTAGTGCTTTTTCCTTTTTCGAGTTTGCGTAGTAGTGGGTGGGACTTGGGAGGTCTTGGGTTAGTGTTTGATGTAATTAATGAGATTAATTTGTTTACTCGAAATGTGGGGGGGCTTAGTATAAGGTTTGTATTTGTAATTAAAATTGTAACCCAAGATATATATTTGATAACTTTTGGTTCATAATTATTTTATTATTATTATTATTATTATTATACTATAAACTAAAATATGTGGGTTTTATTATAGTGATTCACAATAAAAAAATTATTTTGATGTTATTCATATAAGTTATTTGTTTTTTCTTTATTTTTTTATCAATATTTTTTTATCATTTAATATTATATTTGTGTTTTATTGGGTTATCTCATTTTTATGATAAGAATTGCAGATTTGGTGGGTTAACTCGATTGGTTCGAGTTTTTTGCTTAATTAATATTTTTTTTAATTTCATCATTTTATATTGAGTTAATTAGGAATTAGACTTTATAATTTATTTTATTTACTTTCTATTATGTTATTCTGATCTCATGACTCAGAAATTGTGTTTAACGAGTTAATTATGTTGACTCAGGTTATTTTTATTTTTTTTAATTGATTTTTTTTGTAATTTTATCATTTAATATTGAATTATTTATTTTATATGGTAATATATTAATCTCATGATTAGGGATGCAACATTTGACATTTTAACCCTAGTTAAATCATTTTTTTTTCTAATAGATTATCTTAATCTCATTATCCAAGTTATGAGTCATTCAATATTGGATTTACTTTTTATTGGGTTGTCCAATATAGGTTGTGGCTTTAGGTTCTTTTTTAATTAAGTTTTTTTAATTTTATTCTTCAATATTTAGTTAATAGAGAATTAAGTTTTATAATTTATTTTGATTTATTTTTTATAGGATTATTATAGTCTTTTAACCCGATCATAAATTTAGCATGTTAACTCGAGTTGACCCAACTCAATTCAATATGATGTTATTTTAATATTAAAAAAACAAGATATTCTCTTAAATTTTTTTAATCAAATTATATTTTTACAAATTATCTGTGTTATTTTTAAATCTATAAAATCAATTTAGTCATATTGAATCAGTCTTTATATAATTAAAAAATCTTTCACTAAAAAAGATAAAATATTAATAATATTTGAATATTTTTATAATATTAATGAAAAAATTAACTTAAACCAGAGTATAACTCAAATTAACGGATTAATAAGACGGTGAGTGGTATAAGCACTTTAAATTTTGCTCATAAAATTGATATGTTTGAAAATGATTGTGCGTGTATATATTTTGAGTGCAAGTTCTTGTATTAGTATAGTTCACGGTTTCTATCTATCAAAATACTTTTTTTTTTTTGAAAAAAAAAATTTATATATACATATATATATATATATATATATATAGTCAACTAGAAATGAAAA